>NW_021319930.1:450575-455318 GCF_001605985.2 Dendrobium catenatum
CTGAACGTCGGGCCTTAAGCAGGACGTCGGGTCTTCAGCAGGACGTCGGGACTTAACTTCGGGCCTTGAACAAGACGTCGGGTCTTTGGCAGGACGTCGGGGATGAACGTCGGGCCTTAAGGTGGTGGTCCGGCGAGGTTTTGTGGTGGTCCGGCGAGGTTCCTGCGGTGGTCCGGCGGTAGTCCGACGAGATTCCTGCGGTGGTCCGGCGAGGTTCTGCGGTGGTCCGGCGGTGGTCCGGCGAGGTTCTGTGGTGGTCCGGCGGTGGTCCGGCGGCTGTCGAGGAGGAACTCCTTCCTTCTCTTCTCTTCTTCTCTCTCTTGCTTGGATCCTTTCTTGTGAAGAATGAGGGCTCTATTTATAGATTTTCTAGAGTGGCATGGCCCGTAAATAGGTGTGAGATCAGGGGCGAATAGGGAGTGGTCCAATGGACGGCCGATATTGAATCCTACGATCGTGCACCGTTCATTGGACATTTGAAGGTCTTAGTGATGTCGGAATTCTGTGATCTTGGGCTCGTTGGATTCGTCTCGTCGAGCCCTTTGATTCGAGTATAAGCTCGTCAAAATCGGAGTCCGTTTGGTAACTCAAATTGCGGTTTGAACCTTCCAACAGCACTTCGGGTCCGTGATTCGGACCCATTTGGGCTCGGATTGAGTCGAATTTGGTGTCGTTGAGTTCGTATTTCCGAGACGCTCAGTTCGACTATAAGCTTGCTGAAATCGGAGTTGGGGTGCTCTCGGAATTAATTTTTGAAGTTTGAAACTAGCTTTCGCCTCGAGATTCGTGCCCGATCAAGCTAATTTTGTGATGCCGTATCAATATTAAGCTTCGCTTATAATTTTTTTTTTCCCACTCTTAATGATAATAATAATGTACTAAAAGATATTGATGACAAATATGGACCGGCAGTGAAAAAAGAGCTATGAAAAAGATAATAGCTCCAATAAAAAAAACCAAAAGATTGATGAGAAAGAAATTGTAACTTATAGAAAAGGCATTTATGTTGAAACTTCAAATTAACCACTGCTACTCCGACGACTTCAAGTCTTTGTCTTTTTGATGCGATTTTTCCCCTTTTTTTTTTCTTAGGCTGAGCATGCAAAGTTAGAGGGGTAAGTGAGTCAAGTTGACTTAGCTCGGACTCGGCTCTTATAAATAACTTCTGAGTCAAGCACAGTGAGCTAACGAGTCAAGCTTGAGCTAGCCCTGATTCGACTCGCTAGCTCGTGAGCCAGCTCATTTAAAAGATATTGATAAGAACTATACTGAAGTGTATTAGACTTCAGGATTTTAAGTACAAAGTTATTAAAAATGCTTAAAAATTATATCTCATATGTCATTATCTTATATTAAGTAATTTATTTTTATTTTTCATTTCTAATTTTCTTTATCATTTTATTATAATAATGGTTTAAATCGCAATCATTTTCTCTCTTTCATAATAAACAAGTCACCTAATGAGCCGGCTCGAACTTGTAGAATAAAGCTCAAACTTGAGCTCAAAATAGATTAATCAAGCTTAAGAAGTGACTCAAACCTTGGCTCGATTTGTTTATACGCCGACATGAAGTATAATAATATTAATTAATAGTAGATTCAAGTTTGAGATAATAATGAAGAGGGGAAATCCCTCAATTATTTCTCTTATCCAATACTTCTACGTTTTATTAATTTTTAAATTTTTTTATTGTCTTAATAAAATTGAGTTCAAAGGCATAAATTTGATATAATCTAAATTTAATTTTAAAATACTGACAATAATTTTCAATATATTTACTAACTAATTTTTTTAATAAGTAATATATAAAAATAAAATTTTACATAAATTATATTGAATTTCACATCTTGAAAATACATTTTAAGATCTTTATAAACTAATATAACAATTTTGAGTCCTAAGAAAATTAGTAAAAGTAATTAATGCTATATGTTAAAAATAAATTTTATTATTAAAAGAAATACATGGTTTATTTTCTTCAAGTATAAATGCATGTGTTATCATAATTAAATATTTTATGAAATTTTAACAAAGTTTCTTTATTCAATACAAGTTTATTTATAATTTTTTAAATATATAGGAAATTTTGTTTAATAATTATAAGCAATTTCTTTAATACATTAAATCTATTTTGACATGTTAAAATATGATCATTTGATATTTTAAATTTAAATTAATATATGTATGATATATCAAACAAATTCTGAGAATAATTTTAATTTAAATATAGCATACAATAGTCATCATTTATGTTGTTCTAATGCATTTGTAAATATAAAATGGAATATATTGTAATTCATTATTTTTTATTTAATATTAAAATATTTATTTTAATATTAAATTAATTGTTTTTTATTACAAAATATTCATTATGTGTGTGATTCATTGAATATTGCATGCATTATAAAATATATAAAATTGAATATTTTTATTAAAATTGGAAAGTTTTGTGAATTATTTAATATTAAAGTGTGATACTTTTAATATTGAATAGAATTTCTTATGTTAATTACAAAATTTATCTTATATCATTATCCCTGTGTTAATTGCATGCATTAAAAAATTATATTATCATTTAAAAATACATTTGCATGTTATTTATTTTAAATGGACAAAGAAAAAATATTTTAAAAAATGCATACATCCTTATTGATGCGGAGCATTTTAGCTTAAAATGTTCCTTAGGGTATCTAATTTAGTAGTTTGTTACAAGTTTCTAGAATCTTCTAGATTTCTCTAGGTTTTCTCTACTTGATTATTATATATAGAATGTGTAAGAGGAATGGAGACATTGATGAATAGTATTCACTTTTAAGCCTTTGAGCTTTGTGTTTGTCCCTGGATTGGGAATTCCTTCAAGCAGATTCGGTTCTTCCACCGATCCAATACATTACTTATCATGCATTCATGTTATCTATGGCATGTATTCATGCATGATGGTAAAATGATGAGTATTCTCTAGTCATTAAGATAATTCTCTTAAATTGGATCTAAAATTAAATCATTATGATTGGTCTTGCTTGCATACTAAGGGCCATTGATATTTTGTGAACATGTATTATCTCTTGTATTATATAGATGTTGTAGGTCCGATTGTGTTGATATATTTAGGTGTGTATTTATCTGATATGATGCAATAAATGTTTATTGATGCACATGTGTGATGTGATGTGTTGTGTTATGATATTACTAAATTATATTTTCAAGAGGACTTTGATATGAAGCCTTAGAAGGTTTGGAAGCTAAGACCTAAGCACAAAACCTATGGCATGATGTATATCACTTAAAGGTGGCAACTAATTAGGTAAGTTTGCAGAGCAAAATGTCACTAATTTTAATAGAAATAAGGAGACCACAATAAGTATGTGAATCTCTGTAGGCTTAGGAACTTCTCTCACTTGAAGTAAATATAGTGAGTTAGCAAGCTCTCTCCCCGAGGTGCCACATCCAACCCTTTCTATAATTAGGTGTAATTATAGTAAAATCAGAGATACAATCACTTTCCTATCAATAAGAAACCCAATCACTATTTGTTATAGCCCAACATTCTTATCAATTATACATTTAGGTTGGCTATTAGAGAAGGGTTTGTGTGGAGCTAGGGTAGGTATTTTTCTACTAGCTTGATAGGTTAGAGCTTTATTGTGCAATTATGATGCCTGAACATACCTATATTCTCCTTATCATAATGTTTGACACTCAAATCATATAGTTAAGCTCGATCTAACAAGATGTGTGTTATATCTATAAGAAGGACATCACATCAAATTTTATCCTCATAATTACCCATCTTAAGGGAGATTAGTGATGAGAGAGAGAGGTGTGGTTCAACTAAATCGCATAGAAGAGCTCAAGAAAAAACTCATAATTGATGTTAGTCCTTCTTAGTATGAGGGTGGATATATCATTCATGGAACTCTCACCCTCAATGATAAAATTTACAAGTTTTATTAATATCAAGTAAAAGAAAAAAATATTTTTCTTCATCTAATCCTCAACTTCACTCCTAGAAATTAAATATCTCGGGTCTTTAATCTAATGTTCATTCTCAATATCAATCTCTTCTTCTAGTATATGTGTCTTGTCAGAAACTTTCTCAACATAATCATCATTAGGAAAATCAAATTCATCTAGAAAGATGATTTAGGCCTTGCACTAATGATACATGTGGCCTTTCCTATGGCAAATAAGACGTGTGATGTCTGAGTGGTCATACAACTCCTATTTGTAGGAGCACTAGTAGTTTGACTGTTAGTAGAGGTTGTGGTAAGTCTAGTAGTAGGCCTCCCAATAGGGGTAGAACTGGTATGATTCCTAAGTATGAAAAAGAGGTAGCTTTTCTTCCATTATGAGAGCATATTGTAAGGCATTTTCTAATTTTTGTTGGGTTAGACATGTAATATCAAAAATCTGCTCCAAGATCGTCCAGGACGATCTGGATCGTCCTGGGACGATCAGTGGAAATTTTGCTCCAGAATTTGTCCAGTTTTGCTCCAGGTGATTTTCTGTACATATCGTCCAGGCCGATTTAGACATCGTCCAGGCCGATTGGCACTGTAGAAAATGTCGGCCTGAGAATAGTTCTGGGAACCGTCCAGGACGATCCAAAATGGTCTGATCGTCCCGGGACGATTTGGCGATCGGCCGGGCCGATCTGAAGATTATAAAGCTGATTTCAAGTCATTTTGAGGAGAAAGAAAATCATTAAAAACGAAAATATCAGCCGAGGAGAGAGAAAGTCA
>NW_021319930.1:455860-590720 GCF_001605985.2 Dendrobium catenatum
AGGTTCTGGGAAAGGGAAGGAAGTCCAGGACTAGAGTTCAGAGTTCTGATCAGTATAGGTATACTTTTGATTTTTTTTGTACAGTCATTGGCTTTTCTGTTCTGTCTTTCTTTCTGTTCAAAAGCCATGTACTGTATCTGTAGCTGATTGTTTTGAGGAAAATGAAAATATAGATGTTTTGTCCCGCTGCATTTGGTGACTTATAGTAGCTCTGTTGTTCTGTGTTTGTATGTTGTTTTGAGTTAAATATTTGGAAGATTCAGTTCAGTAACCAAACTCCAAAGCCAGATCCTGGATAAGAAGGTTTTGTCGCGATCCGGCTCGGGCGGGATCCGTCCCCGTCGGGTCGGGTCGTGACAAGACATCCCTATCTCATTTTTTTATGTCCATCATAAGAACAATAATAAATTTATTAGCCTATTTTCAATTAATATCAACACAACTAGTCAAAGAAACTAAAATCTCAAAAGTGTAAGCGCACTCAATGACTTAAAGGGATACTTGCCTTAGAGTTAAAAGTTTGTCCTGTAATATTTGTTGTCATGTTGATGTTCTTACTAGACATTTGTAAGAGGATGTACTCCGGTGTATGCTTTTTGCTGATGATATTCTTCTTATTGATAATATTAAATGGGGAGTTGAAGGTAAACTTGAATTATGGAGGTCAACTTTAGAGTCTAAAAGTTTTCATTTGAGTAGATCTAAAATTGAATTCTTGGAGTGTAATTTTAGTAGTAAAAGATGTAATGAGGGGATTGTGACTTTGGACAATCAAATCATTAATAAGAGTACATGTTTTAGATATATCGAGACTATTTTCCAGAGTGATGGTGAAATAGATGGAGATATTATTAGTTGAATTCAAGTTGGAAGATTAATAGGATAACAACTGTAATATTTATGAAGAAAAAATTCTATAAGATGGTGGTGAGACCTACATTAATGCTTTGTGGCATAGAATGTTAACCATTAAAAGAGATACATACAATTAAGTTAAGTGTTGTAGAGATGATGATGCTTAGGTGGATCAATGGCTTTACACTTAGTGATAGAATACGAAATGAGCATATACGTGAAAAAGGTTGGAGTAGCTCTAGTGGCAAATAAGATTAGAGAAAGCCCCTTAGATGGTTTGGTCACATAAAATATCAACCTTTTAGCAACCCATTTAGGAGAGTAAATGTATTAGATTTGACCAATTAGGAGAGTAAATATATTAGATTTGACCTATGTTAAGAGAAGTAGAGGTTGACCTAAAAAGACTTGGTTAAAAAATATTAGAAATGACTTCTTTTTTTATTAGCTTTAAATGAGAATTTGACTCTTAATAGGACACAATGGAGAAAAAAGATTCACATAGCCAACCCCATTTAATGGGATAAAGACTTGATGATGTTGTTGTTGTTCTATTATCTTGGATAATACTTAATTCTAAGGAGCTATCTGGTTGGACAAAAAAAGAATGCATTACTTTTTTATTTTTTTGGTGTTTGGTAGAACGAAGGGTAACGTAAAGTAAAATCCTAATGTATTAGGAATTCACAGATGAAGCTCATTTCAAGCATAAAATAAAACTGTTCAATTTCAGGCAAAAAAGGAATTCATGAGGGTGAGATAGAAGCCACAGAAATTGGTACATAAAGTAAAACCGTTCTTTGGTGGACTGAGATTAGTTTTTTTGGACGTGAATGTTAATCTCTTCTCATGGCTTCCTATTCATGTTATGAGGTTATTTGCAGTCATTAGAGATTTGAGCAGTAGAGGCTGTCATGAACAATGGTAGAGGGAGATTTGTTTTTCGAGTGAATTAGAGTGGAGGGACCTAATCTTATGAAATTGGAATGAAGCTTGCCAGTTTGCCATTTTTTTGGAGTTGGTTTGAGGCCAGTTATTTCCCCTTAGACCATGTGGATCATGTACATGTGGTGCAGATAATTCAAAATACACTGATTTCTTTTACTCTGCATACACCTAACCAAACAGAAAAAATAGTTTCCCTATATTCACTTTACATACAGTTAAACAGTCTCAAAACATTTATTTTACTTCGCATTTATCTTACACTGCAATCACTTTACAACCAACCAAATAACCCCTAAGTATTTCCTTCACCTCAACCCAAATGAGCTTGATCATTCCTAATCTCTACTCTATTGCTAAGATATTAGTCCAATACATCTTAGCATTACTAGTGAGCTTCATCTTAAAAAAAAAACTAACTAACTTGTGGTTGTCATCCATCTTATACACTCAAAGAATTTATTCATTTACACTACCTAATCCAAAAATGTATTAGAATTATATACATAAATATAATAGGGTGCCTCAACTTTAATTCTCCCAAAGATCCTCAAAGTTTCAGTCTAGCTATTTTGGTGGTCCACTTGACTCTCAATCTTATAAAAATGTTGTCTTCTAAGGGGCACACCCAACCTTCCAAATCAAAGAGAAAGCAAGTAGGAAAAAAATAATATAATAAAAGCATCCCCACATGAAAAAATAATAATTCAAAATTATAATATAAAATTTTAATTTTTGAACTTTTAAGTTAAATTATGAATACAATTTCAAACTTTTTAAATATGAACTTTCGAATATGTACTTCCAAAATTCATGTAGTATCAATCTTTTTTACCCTTGATTAGTTTCATCTTGTGATGATCCCCTCATGGCCCTTAATTTCATCTTAAAATCTTTATTTTGTAATGTATTTGGGTCATAATAATTTTTTGTTTCATGTTATATAGTAATGAGTCTACATGTAATTTAGCTGTCATGTTATGATATATTCCCTAAATAAAAGTACTTAACATACTTATCCTTTGTTTGTTAGCCAATTTAGGGTGTGTTTATGTTTCTTTCCTCCATCTAAGATTGATTAATCTCTTCTTTTACATGTTACTATGTGGGTAAGTGGCATTCCAAACCAACTAGGATGTAAGTTCAACAAGTTAAGCTTCTTGGTCATACATGTGACCAAGTTACAAATCTCACTTGTTGGAAACCTTTTTAATCTAAAAATTTTTCATTCATTGGTCACCACTTAACCTTTAGGGCTTAAGGTTTCTTATTGGGTTCTCCCTTTATTAGTTGTGAAATACAATTCACATTATTACTCTATGATTAAGTTTTCTAACCCTATTAGACATGTAAGGTACTTTTAGATGATGTAACTTATGATTGCTAATAAGAATCATCTTAGTTAAAAGAAGATTAATCACCTTTTCTAACTTAATTGAATAGAAGCTATGATATTTTATAATAATGAAAAACTATGGTATGTTGTAATTGAAACTTATCATTGAAGTCACATGAAACTTATCATTGAAAATCTAAGTTACATTTTATAAGAGTTTATAATTATATGATGTAATTGAAATTTAGCCACCTAAAACACAATTCAAATGATAGTTTTAGGCTTAGTTTGTGACAGGTTTCTTACTACTTAAAGCAACTTTTTAGTACAAAAATTAAAATTTTTACTAAAAATTAATTGTTTCAAAAAGCAGTAAAAAAGCGGTGCCAAACGAAGCCTAAATATATGATCACTTTCCAACAACTCTAGCAACAATAGCAATGCAAAGTCCAATAAGTAGACTTTAAAAATATTAGATATTTGAATAATATATATAACTTTTGGCATACGAGGGTTTTTTTATCCCTGACTATTTAACGATCAAGCTATCAATGCATTGGCTATTATGGCGAAACTATAAATACAAAGACATGAAGTGCTTTACATTGTAGGATTTCCTCACAAATCAATATTATATCATGCTAGTTAGTATCTGCTTCACAATAAAAAAATGAAAATTACAACAGATGAAAAAAAAAAGCAATATAATATTAATAAATAAAATAAAATAATTTGTAATATCATTCAAGATATTAAATGAGAATTTGACTTTTAATGGGATATAATGGAGAAAAAAAGATTCATATAGTCGACCCCACATAGTGAGATAAAGGCTTGATATTATCATTTGATGTTATATTCATGAGATTAAGGCTTTGTTGGGGATAGTTTTAGACCATTATTTTTTCCCTCTTTCAAGATATTTTCGTACTAAAAAACATATTTATAAAGCAATAAAAAAGTTGTCCCAAACGAAACTTATATGTTTGAATTTATTGATCTTGAGATTGAGAAGATAAGTATTAAACAAAAGGAGGAATAAAATTAGTTATAAAACATACTAAGAAGAAGCATTGAAATCAAAGAAAAACACTTAGAAGAAGCATTTGAGCTTATTTATTTTAAACTTACTACCATCCTCGAATTCCTATACATCGCTTGGACGATTAGTTTGATAATATTTTAGCTTTAGATGTTGTAATTGTTAAGCATGATCTTCTCATCCTCCTATCTTGGACCCCAAATCTAGGAGTTCTCTCTAGCATGGCAATATGAGGTCACCTTCTCGATCTCAACAGATTAAAATGTGGATAAAGTAATCGAAGCTTGTGAAGAAGAGAAATTAGGAGAAGAGGAAAGGGTTGAACAAGAGTCTTAAGATCGTGAAAGCTTCATTTAATTCAAAAAGAGGCTAAGGCTTTGTTTGGGACAATTTTCTTATTGCTTCTTAAAGCAGTTTTTTTGTACCAAAAATTTAATGTTTGTACTAAAACACCTAAAAAGTTGTTTTAAGAAGCAGTAAGAAAGCTTTCTTAAACGAAGCATAAGGATTCATTTGTGACGACATTCTTACTGCTTCTTAAAACACCTAAAAAGTTGCTTTAAGAAGTGGTAAAAAACCCACCCCAAATGAGGTCTAATTAAGGCTTGATTTGTGACAGCTTTTGATCACTATTTTTAAAAAATTTTGTACTAGAAAATTTAAAAAAAAAAAAAAAAACTAAGAAAACTGTCCTAAAACAAACCTAAGAGAATTAACAGCTGACATGAATGTTGATAAAAATACATTTATTTGAAACATTTGTACTCCATCAAAAAAAAAAAAGTTTTCTTCTTCATGAAAGTTTAATTATTTTAAACATAAAGTAAGTATTTTATAGATGAATAGTTATACACTACAAAGAATTTGATGCAACAGAAGGGGCAAGGATGTGAAAATATAGCTCTAAGCAAATCAAATGTTTACGTACGGACGGTGGAGGTGAATACCTCAGCTATACACTTACTAACTTTCTTAAAGCTCATGGTATATCTCACCATATCTCCTGTCCTTATAAACCGGAGAACAACGGTGTTGATGAACATAAGCACCGACATACTATTGAAACTTCTAGATCACTTCTTCATACAGCACATGTTCCTTATATTCATTGGTC
The DNA here is from genome assembly GCF_001605985.2 of Dendrobium catenatum. NCBI lineage: Eukaryota > Viridiplantae > Streptophyta > Magnoliopsida > Asparagales > Orchidaceae > Dendrobium > Dendrobium catenatum. The sequence continues at coordinate 461,153 of NW_021319930.1, forward strand.
CGATGTCGTATTAATTGCAGTTTATCTCATAAATCGTATGCCTTCCAACAACACGAAAAATACTTCTTCGTTTGAACTACTACACAACACTAAACCTGACTACACTCACTTGCGTACATTTGGTTGTGCCTATTTTCCACTTATCCCTTCTCATGTTCATCACAAACTTCAACCAAAAACAAAATCGTGTGTTCATTGGCTATTCCGATGCTTACAAGGAATATAGGTGCCTAGATCTATCTACAAATAAAATTACAGTATCCATGCATCTAACATTTGATGAACAATTTTTTCCTTTTCATCATATAATCCCAAAAAATTCAAAGAATACCAATACACTTTCACCTTTTCTCCTAACTCCATGTTCCGTTCAAAATTCTGTTCCTAATAACACTCAATCTACTCATGATTATTCTGAAGCATCTTCTCACACACCAATCCAAACTTCGCAGCCTCTATCATGTTCGGCAAATTCCAATAATTATGCTCAAACTTCTCCATTCTCGTCTCATCATCATTCTGTTCATCACCATATGATCACCGGAAGAAAAACTGGTTCTTTAAAGCCCACTGTTCAGCTTAACCTTATTCATCAGCATTATCCAAATGAAACTCATCCAGATCCAATCACTTACACCGAAGCTGTTAAACATTTTGAGTTGCGACAAGCAATGGCAGATGAATTCTTTGCATTACAAAAATAGGGCACTTGGAGTCTCGTTCCACCTCCTACATCATCGGTGTTAGGGTGTAAATGGACGTATCGAATAAAACTTCACGCAAACTGATCGGTAGCTAAATATAAAGCTAGATTGGTGGCACTCGAAAATAATCAAGAATTTGGTCTCGACTATACAGAGACATTTAGTCCTGTTGCTAAACTACCTGCAACTATTCGTATATTACTTGCTATTGCTTTATATAATAATTGGCAGGTTCAACATCTTTACGACGTTGCAAATGCATTTCTTCACAACAATCTAACATAAACCATTTATGTGAAGCAACCGAAAGGGTTTGAGGACTCCAATCATCCAAATTATGTTTGCTTACTACACAAAGCACTCTACAGTCTCAAACAGGCTCCAAGACAATGATATAACACTTTCACGGAGTATCTACTCTCCCTTGGCTTTAATAACAGTAATTCTGATCCTTCACTCTTCATATTTAATCAATCACATATTCAAATATTTTTTGCTTATATATGTGGATGATATTCTTATTACTGGTAATAATCAAGAAATGCTTTGTAATATTTTAGATCAACTAAATGCAAGATTCTCCATGAAATATCTTGGTGCATTTCACAATTTTCTTGGCCTTCAAATTGATCGACAAGAACAACAATACTTTCTCTCACAAAAACAGTATGCAACGTTGATTCTTCAGCAAGCTCAATTAACTCAATGCAACTCCATTGCCAACCCATCTTGCACGAAACTACAAAAGGTTTTTCAATAAAACACCATCCTATCCGATCCAATACTTTAGAGGAAACTCATGGGCTCTCTTCAATAATTAACTCTTACGCATCCGGACATTGCCTACAGCGTCAATCTACTATCTCAACACATGCATAATCCACTGACATAGCATATTTTTATGCTTAAACGACTACTTCGTTATACGAAAGGTACATTGAATTTTGGTATACCTATTACTAAATCTAATCTGCAACTTACTTCTTTTTTAGATGTCGATTGGGCTGAAGATCCTATGTCCTGAAAGTTTACATCCGGATATTGCTCTTTTTTAGGCGATACTCTCATCTCTTGGACAGTAAATAAGAAACACAACGTAGCTTGGTCCTTAGCCGAATCAGAATACCGAGCATTAACTGCTCTAACGGTTGATGTTATCTAGATAAGTAAACTTATGGTCGAGTTTGGAATTCCTCAAACACAACCGACTGACCTTTATTGTGATAATACTTCAGCTATCGCTCTCGCTAATAATCATGTGTTTCATGCACGTTGCGACATGTTATTGGCGGCCGAACGTAGCTCTACGTCCATTCAGAGGACGTAATAATTGTTCCTTTTATAGGGTAGTATAAAATGAAACATCCTTGTCCTTAATTAGCTAAATAATGAATTAATTAACGAGTAATCATTTGGTGAGTTAGTTAGAGGAACTGATTTGGATGGTTTGGTTTTTAGTGAATGGTAGTTGTGATGTTGTGATCAGTGGAAAATATGCAGCAGTAGTGGATTATAAGTGGAAGCATTATTGATGAGAGCCTAAAAAGATAGCGTTGATTCCACATGATTGGCTGAAGTTTCGTGTGGAAATTAGCTGCTATTAGAGCAGTCAAGAAAAGTATGTTCTTCGTCTTTGAAATTTTTTGACATAATAATTAGGTTAAGGTTTCGTTTGAGACAGTTTTTTGATAGATTTTTAAAGCGGATCTTTTTTTTTAATGAAAATTTCTTAAGGATAACAAAAAAGTAATGAGCAAAAGTGTTACAAATGAAGCCTAAATTTGATTTGGGTTTCGTCCGGGAAAACTTATTTTTTTCTGCTTTCTAAAACAACTTTCTAATATAAAACTTTCTTGAATTAGAACTTTTTTACAAGAAAATTGCTTTAAGAAGCAGTAAGAAAGCTGCCCCAAACAAAACCCTAGTCTTAATTTTGTATTTCTTAATTTGTAAAGCAGCTTTTTAATATAAAAAATTTTTGAACTTGAAATTGTATTAAAAAACTATCTTAAAAAGCAATTAAAAAAAGTTATCCCAAATAAAAGGGGATAGCTCTTGGCAGTATTGAAGGCATCATGTATATTATCAATAAAATATCAAATTATGTTGGCGTAGCAAATTCAGATGTTGATGGAGATCTTTGACATTATGGCTTTGCCATATGAGTAAGAAAAATATTCATTCACTTCTTAGGAGAGGAAATGTTTGTAATTTAAAAGTAATAAATCTAGAATTTTGTGAAGACTATACATATGATAAGCAACAGAGGTTGAGTTTCTCAAAGGCTGGTTCAAAGGTGAAGTTAAAGAAGCTGAAGTTAGTGCATACTGATGTATGAGGTCTTGCTCCAATTTCTTCTATAAAAGAGTCTTTATATTTTATCACTTTTATTGTTGATCATAACAGAAAAGTATAAGTGTACTTCTTAAAATACAAGTCAGATGTATTTGATATTTTTAAGAAGTGGAAGGTCATGATTGAGAATGCTACAGATTTAAAGCTTAAGTATCTCCAATTAAATAATGGTGGCAAGTATCGTGTATTAAGGAGTATTGTTCTTTGAATGGGATATGACATGAGTTCATTGTTCCAAAAACACCACAATAAAATGGTGTTACATAGCACATGAATAAAAGAATTATTGAGTGCGTCAGGTACATGAGACTATATGCTGGTCTACTCAAATAGTTTTGGGCAAAGATAGTAGATAATTTAAAAAATCATGGACCATTAATTTCTTTGAATGAGGGGTTACATGTAGAAGCCTGGAGTGGCAATGTGGTATTTATCTCATCTCAAAGTTTTTTGTTGTTTATTCTATGTTCATGTGGATACAGGATCTAGGAGTAGGCTTGATCCAAAATCTATCAAGTATATATTTATTATATATGACTTTAATGAATTTGGCTATAAATTTTTGGATTATCAAAATAAAAAATTTATCAGGAGCAAGGATAATATATTCAATGAAAATAAAATGTATAAGGATAGAAATGAGACTTATAGAGATTTTTTTCAAACATGTTGAGATAAAATATAATGATAATTAAGAAGATAAAGATAAAAGGCTTGCTCAAACTAATGAAACATAGATAGTTCCTTAGATACCCACTATTGAAGTTAGGAGATCCAGTAGAATCTTAAAGCCATTACAAAAGTATTCTCCTTTCATATACTATATATTACTGATAGATAGTGGTGAATCAGAGTACTTTGATGTAGCCATTCAATAAAAATTAAATAAATAAGGATAGAAATCAGTCTTATATAGATTCTTCCAGATATGTTGAGATAAAGGATGGCGATAATCAAGAAGATAAACACAGAAGGTGTGCTCAAACTAATGAAACAGAGAGAGTTCCTTAGACACCTACTATTGGAATTAAGAAATCCAACTGAATCTTAAAACCAATATAAAAGTATTCTCCTTCTATATATTATCTATTATTGATAAATGATAATGAACAAGAGTGTTATAATGTGGTCATTCAATTTGATGATTCAAATAAGTGGGAGTAATCCATGGATTATGAGATGCATTCATTTGAGTTGAATTGGACTTGAGAGTTGACACGGTAATCTGATTGTAGCAAGTGTTACAAGGACATAATTATAGTTAAAGGTTTTCAACAAATGGAAGGAGTGGACTACAATGAAATTTTCTCTTCGGTGGTAAAGATGACTACAACCAAAGTTGTATTGAGCATAGTAGTAGTGAAGAATTTATATCTAAAGTAAATGGATGTAAAGACAATATTTTTCATGGTAACCTTCAAGAAGAGTTATACATGGTGTAACCTTAGGGATATGTGGTCACATATAAAAAAGCTCTGATGTGTAGGTTTAAAAGGAGCCTACATGAGTTGAAGTAGGCACCAAGTAGTGATATAGAAGATTTGACAGGTTTATATCAGATAATGAATACACGAAATGCCAGGCATATCACTATTATATCTTCAAATATTTTGATAATTGTTATATCATTCTACTTTATAAGTGGATGGCATGATGATTGCAAGATCAGATATGGAGAAAATTAGATATCTAAAGAAGAAGTTATAAAAAAAAGTTTGAAATGAAAGATTTGGGTCTAGTATATAAAAATTTGGTATGAGAATCAACAAGAATAAAAGTGCATGTATACTAAAGTTGTTTAAGATGACTATGTTAAAAAGATGCTCCATATATTCAATATGAGTGAGGCAAAGTCAATTTGCACTCTCTTAGATAGTCACTTTTAGCTATCTAAGGAACAATCACCTAAATCTAAAGCAGAGCCATAATAGATAGAGAGGACTCCATATGCTTCAGTAGTTTAAAGTTTGATGTATAATATGATTTGTACAAGACCAGATATAGCATTTGTAGCATGAGTAGTCAACAGATTTATGAGTAACCCAGACAAACTTTATTGGGAGGTGATTAAGTAGATTCTTAGGTACTTGATATGATCAGTTGACAAAGCTCTTTGCATTGGAGATGCATTGATTAATCTACAGGGTTATGTAGATTCGGATCTTGCTAAAGATCTTGATGATAGGAGAAGCACAACTTGTTATATCTTCACTTTGAGAAAGACTACAATAAATTAGGTTTCCAAGTTATAAGAGATTGTTACGCTCTTAATCACAAAAGTTGAGTATATCAACGTTTTGAAAACCGGACCATACCAGCCAGTTCTGCCAAGTTTCTGATCCGATCAAATTCAAAAATCGAATTTGCATCAAACCGACTCAAATCAATTTGAACCGCCTGTTGAACCAAAAAACTAGTATAATCAATGTCAATTTTATATTACCAAACATTTTTTAGAAATTATTTAATTGTAGTTAATTATCTTTTAAATAATAGATTTTATTTTATTTAAACCTTTTAAAATTTTGAATATACTTTTTATTAAACATGTAGATGAACTTAGGCATTGTATATACAAGTCATCTCACTTAACAAGTCTTTTGGTAGGTTGTGTGTACTTTTAAACTAGGTCAAGACAACTCTCTTAAACTCTTCTATGATGTGGGAATAAAAAAGTTTCATGAAGCCATGAATAAGATATTGGTTAGAATGAAAATTTGGGTTGAATTGGGTTTGGGCTTATTTGGGCTGATTTGTGCTATAAAAAATAATTGTATCTATTAATTAGTGTTAAATTTTTTTTATAAATAATTTTTAGATATAGATTTGATATGTAACATATAGATGTAAACACCGGCGGAGGGAAGGGGGGGGGGGGGGAACCCCGGGGGGGGGGGAGCGGTCTTCCCCCCCCCCCCCCCCCCCCTTCAAAAAATAGGGAATCTATAGATAAATTAGAGTTGGAAACTTCAAAAATTAAATCGGAGACCATCTAAACTCCGATTTCAGAAAACTTATAGTCGAACTGAACGTCTCAAAAATACGAACCCAACGGCACCAAATTCTACTCAATCCGAACCCAAATGACTCCAAATCAAAGACCTGAAGTATATTTGGAAGGTTTAAACCATAATTTGGATTATCAAATGGTTTCCAAACATAACATGCTTATAATAGAGTTGAGCGGCTAGACGAGACAAATCCAACGAGCCCACGATTGCCAAATTCTAATTCAGTAAGACATTTAATTTCCTATTCATTTACATTTTTTTTCTTGATTGATATTAGCTTAATCTTGCATTGATTCGATCTTAAAGAGATTTTATGATTTTTTTGTGCAATGAGATTTTTAATATCACATATTTAGTTAATATATTGAAGTTATTCTAGCATGTATTGAAAGTCATTTTGAGAAGGAAAAAAATAAACTAACTAACTATCAAAGTTTTATCATTTTTAAAGCTTATTATATCGGTCCCAAGTCCGGATATAAAAAGTTGAAGCAAATTTTTTAAAAAATTATAATTTAAGCCCCCTCTGAAAACAATTTTCTGGCTCCATCGTGACTTCAAAACCCGCTCAGGTTTCAAAAACACGCCCGGCTGCGGTAGAACTTTGTCGGCGCTCAAAGTGGCGCAAAAGACTTTCTCAGCCGAAGGCATCCCATATGCGTTTGTCGTGCATCGTGGAAGGTTGTACAGCGCTCCAAATTTTATGCCATCACATCTCATGGAAGCCGACAGGTAAGCGACAGCAAACCCTAGCAGCTGAGGTGTGCCTATCGGGAATCGACCTTCACTCTGGCACCGCAACGACAACCCAGCTATTTCCTGCCATGGACGGTGAGGGGAGATACTATACGGCTGGAATTCAGACTCCGGCCAACTTGACTATGTCATCGACAAGAAAATCAGCAAGTGCTTCTCCATTCCAGATGCAGCGAAGCTTGCAGGAATTGCATTGATATGCACAAGTGAGATTCCAAGCCAGAGACCAACAATGGAGGCTGTGCTTCAAGAACTAGGAAGTAACTGATGCTTCAATTTCTAACTGTACTGATCTTTTGTAATTGTAATCAACTTTTTTATGTATCTGCCTGTTTTGATTTTGTAGCATTTGGCAGAGGATGGTCTATGTAATATGAACAGTTATGTGCAAAAAAAAAAAATTCTGGCTCCACCCTTAGATGTAAAATATATTTAAACATATAAGAATCTAATATTAATTAATAAAATTTATATTAAATTCATAAACTTATATTTGAATTAAATTTATATAAAATAGTAAAATATTATGTTAATTTAATTAATTTTAATAATATTATTATTTACTACATCATCTGATTCGACCGGTCAAACCGTGAACCTCTCATTCTTCCAGTTTGTTGTTCGATTCGGTTTTCACAACCTTGGAGTATATTGCTATCACTAAGGTTAGTAAGGATATGATATAGATGCAAAATTTCTCGGCAGAACTTAACAAAGGGCAAAGGAATGAGAAGTTGCACAACATGAGCACTATTTATTTAGCTAAGAATGTTGCATTACATGCCAAGAAGAAACAAATTCAGCTTTATTATCATTTCATCATATTGCTTCTGGAAGATGTTTAGTTATCTTTGGAGAAGATACAAATGACCCATAATCCTACAAACATGCTAACAAAGATGGTGACAGTTGATAAACTGAAGCTATGTGTACCTACAGTTGATAAACTAAAGTTAGTCATCATGAAAGATGAGAGTAGGGTTGAGCCATCCTATTGGTACTATGATTGATATTACATATAAAAAAAAGGATTGATTGTAATCAATTTCCAAGTGAGAGATTGTTAGTTCTACGTGGAATTAGATTGTTTTCATCAATTGAATTGTACAGTTGCCTCGAACCTCAATTCAATATGTCGAGCTCACTGGGGGCTTGCAAGGAGTCCAACCTCTACTTGGGTTATGGTGTTTCACTTTCAAAATTTTTCGTACAACCGAACAACACTATATACTCGAGCGCTGCGATACTATATAGTTTGCTTGGAGACAAACATAGAGTGGATTACTGTAGCGCCCCAATCCCTGATGCTACCAAGGAGCACTACGACGCTCCAAACCCTGGCGCTATAGTGTTGTCAGGCAAACTAAAGATAGGGAGTGGCACTGCGAGACGGGCTAGCAATTTTTTTGCTCGTTTTCTCATTAAAGGTTGCATCCCTTGGTGGTTAGTAGGGATTTCTCTTTTTTTGTTCAAGTAAGAAAACAATGCAATGGTGATGAGAGAAAGGGAGAGTGAGAGAAAAGAAATATATATATTATTTTTCTCAAATTTTCAAAGTGAATTTTTTAGTGCGGTATGATTCCATAATTTTTTGCCTGATTTTAGATTTTTCCATGTTAAATTTTTAGTTTTTTTTTTCATTGTATTTTATCATTCTTATTTGTATTCGCTGCATATTTTACTTCCCCGTCACTCAATACAGCCAGTCATCAGCACTTGTCAATATATAGGGGTGTCAATTCGGGTCAACCCGTCGGGTTCGGGTCGAACCCGACCCGACCCGTATATAAACGGGTCAACCCGAACCCGACCCGTTTTTATAAACGGGTCGAACATTCCAACCCGGACCCGACCCGAGCGGGTCACGGGTTGACCCGACACGACCCGTGACCCGGTTTTTTCACTCGCGGCTGCGAGGCAGCGGCGGCAGCGCGGTAGCGGCGACGTCGCGGGCGCGGCAAGCAGGCGCGCGGGCAACGCGGCAAGCGGCGGCAAGCGCGGCACGCTGGGCAGCCCGGGGCCGGCAGCGAGGCGCGCGGCACGCATGGCAGCGGCAGCGAGCGGCAGCCGCGCGCGGCACGCGGCAGCGAGGCGCGGGCACGCGGAGGGCAGCGGGGCAGCGCAGGGCAGCGGGCAGGCCGGGCAGGCGTGGCAGCGGGCAGCGCGCAGAGGCAGCTGGCAGCAGCGGGATTGAGCGGGAAAATTTCATTTTTTAAATTAAATGGGTTTTCGGGTTGACCGGCAACCGCCGGGTCAACCCTACCCGACCCGTTTTATTAAACGGGTTGAATCTGCAAACCCGGACCCGACCGTTTATCAAACGGGTCGGTCCAACCCGGATTTTCCGGGTCGGGTCCGGTCGGGTTGTCGTGTCGTGTCAAATATATACTCAAAGTAGTGCAGACATCTCTTCATGAGTATAACAAACTAGCTCAATTCATGCACACTCCATCGGAGAAACATTGATCTTGCATCTAAAAGCCTTTTTTTATACTTAAAAATCCATGCTTCATAATTTTATCTTCAAGCGAATTCAGGAAACTCGTGTTTGCACCAATCTACCAGGACGCCAACTTAGAAGGAAATTGTGAATGACCGCACTTCCATTTTCGGCATCCTTGGTATTCCTCAGAGATTTTCATTTTATAAATTTTGTTTGGGACGGCTTTTTGATTACTTCTTAAAGCAACTTTTTTAGTTAAAAATTAAGGTGCGTTTGGGACGCTATTTTATTGCTTTCTAAAACGGAGTTTTAGTACAAAAATAAAAAATTTGTACTAAAACTCCGTTTTAGAAAGCAATAAAAAAGCCGTCCCAAACGAAGCCTAAATTTTTTGTTATTAAAAAACTGCTTCAAGAAGCAACAAAAAAGTCGTCGGCAAACAAAACCCTAGTGTTCTCAAAAGTCAAAAGATAAAACAGTTGCACGATTCTTAACTAAAGGGCCAAAATGTCAATCACAACCTGAAATTCTTTAGATAAAAAATCTTATTAGCGAGCTTTATGTTACCCTTTCATCAATTCTGGAATTTTTTTGAGACGATATGATTTGCAACATGGCTCTCAATAAGGAAAAAATATTATGTGCATGTGTCCGGACATTTCCGGAGGTCAATACGGACACGCCACCAATGCACTGGATGATTGTGCACGTCCAAATTGACCTCCAAATGCATTCAGAATTGCACAGAATAATCTCTCCTCATAAATCAAATTTTATCATTCTATTTGCAATCACATTGGTCAAGATGCCTTCAGTGTATTGCACATCTCTTTTTTTATATATAAAATTTTTATACTTAAAAAAAAAAAAAAAAAAAGTTGTTTAAGAAAACATATTGAAAATTTTCCAAAACAAAATCTTATTATTATTATTATTATTATTATTATTATTATTATTATTATTATTATTATTATTATTATTATTATTATTTTTAAAACATAATATTATAGTATCATATCCAAATATACCTATCCTATATTTCTAATAATAGATATCTCCCATGTCAATGCCTTAATTTTGACTAACAAAGAACCTACTTCAGGTAATGGAAAAAACATAAAAACCTGGAAGGTTTGAACATTCAAATCATTGCATCTTAATTCTATATTATATTAATATTTTTCAAATGAGCCAGTTCACGAGCTACCAAGTCAAGTTGGTGCTAGCTCAAGCTTAGCTTGTCGAGCTCAGCTCATGATCTATTCATTAAGCCAAACCCAAACTAACTCACAAATTAGCTTGAATTACAACCCTAGACAAACCCTTATCATATGAGCTACAAAATCATGGACAAATGATAATCCTCCAAACAAAGAAAAGTTGAAGAACCTTTAATTATAGTGATCACAAAACGCACAACAAGAAAAAATATGGAACACAGAAGTTTCGTTTACAGCAGAGAACTCGCCGTCTACCTAAGATGACGTAGGTGCATCCGGTTGGTTTGTCGGAAGAGCAGCAATGAAAGCAGGATGCTCATCATAAGCTTCCTTGAGCCTGGCGAGTGTTGGGTAGCGACCCTGAAAAGCAAGGAAAAACGAGCATCAGGAGCAGCTAATTGCACAAACATAAAAGAATAAAACCCGAGCATATGGTTATAGTTGCGCGTATTTGAGAAAGAGAAAAAGTTCAAAATAATTTCCCAATTATTCTTATGTGGACAATATAACCCGGCAGTATCACATTTTTTTTAATTTAATCCACCAACTATACAAAATTGATCTCAAAGAATCCTCGGGACTAAATTAGGATCAATTTTGAATCTAAATTCCCATCAATTTCTATGGGAGCAACCAGTTGGGACTAACTTTGTATGATTGAGAGACTATGGCTTCGTTTGGGATGATTTTCTTACTGCTTCTTAAAGCAGCTTTTTAGTACAAAAATCAAAACTTTTGAGCTAGAAAAAGCTACTTTAAGAAGCAGTAAAAAAGCTGTCCTAAACGAAGCCTTGGGACGGCTTTCTTCTTTCTTTTTAAAACAACTTTTTAGTACCAAAGTTTCTTAAATTTGAAATTTTTGTACTAGAAAGCTGTTTTAAAAAGCAGTACGAAAGTTGTCCCAAACGAAGCCTAAATTGAAGAAATGTGACACTTTAGAATTAAATTTGACACATCTTTTGAATTTTTTTCTCAATTGAGAAAATATAAATTGGAATTCAAATAGTTTAGGAATAATAGAATAATACTCGACAAAGAAAATTTGAATTGACACAGGGTTAAGCAATCGGAATAACCATGTCAATCTCGAACCTTGATGCTGTAAGGATCTGAGGAGCTAGAAATGCATCAGCCTGCATGGTAATGTTGAATTTTGTTAGCTTTTAAGGTATCCAGGCCACTTGTTCCTATTAAGACATCCACTGAAAAACTAAGATTATTTTCTCGTGTCGAGTTGAAACTGCAGCAACAACGATCACTATAAAGCATACAAAATGATGAACAGTAATAAACTAGAAACGGGGCTGAAAGGGTTTTTTTCTGAAGTTAGAACCCTAAACTAGAAAATAAAATCATAGCAAAGGAAAACCTAAAATAGGACAAGTGAAGATGAAAAGGATGAACAGTAATAAGAACCAGAAAAATAAGTAATTAGCTACTATCTTTATGTAGGCTTTGAAACATTATCATCTTTTCAATATTTATAAAGCTAGAACTTATAAACATATGCTATATATCATCAATAACTCATATATTTAATTCCAAGCTATTTAAAAGTCTCTACATTTTAAAACCACAATTATCTAGCATGCGATCAAAATTATCTTTTAGGAAATTTGATCACTCAATTGATAATCAAATGATCTTAGAAATTTTTAAAATCCTGTATACATGCTTCATGTTGTGTTTATGTGTCTACATAGATGCGGAAAAGAAACTATATGAAAACCTGAATTGGCAGAATGACAATGTTGGCAGACATACCAGTTGGGCTTCATCACTTGTGGCAAACTTTCCGGCAACATCTTTTAACAATTTCTCAAGGGCTAGTTCACAAGACATTAGGAAAAGGAAAATGCAAAAAATAAAAGCGTCAGAAAGAGGTCATGAAGGACATGCTAATGAGAACAAGATTTGTTTCTTTAAAGAATGAGGTGCCAACAACTTCATGAACCAAACCAACACAGAGCACTGCAATTACTCAGTAAGCAAGAGTCTAAACTTGATCCATTATTTTATTTCCAAAATCCATGACTTCCTAGCATCTAAACTGAGTAGATCATTTGACAGCCTTGGCTTGAGTCACTATGACCATTAAGTTTAAATTAATGATTTGTTGCATATGCCAAGTAGCAAAACATGGTGCTTCCAGAACTTATATCGCAAGCTAGTTAATCAATGACTTTGTAAGTGCTGCCAAAGCCACAGAAACAGGCAAGTCAAACAAGACTGTCATACCTATCACTAGATTAGGCGTCAAACATAAATCTAGGCCCAACTTAAAGAAAATAAGCTTGGAACTTCCAACTTAAAAAAATAAGATCCGAAGTTCTGGGATTAAGCTAGTAAAAAAAATCAAGGTTTAAACAGCCAAGTAACATGTTATAGTCATACAGTATCCCACAAACACTAAATATAACAATATTATCATGTTATATTCATGAACATTTGGAGTCATCTTCATGACTCCTTTTTTTTTTTTTTTGCTATTCTATGATGAAAGATTGTCGTTGCTAAGTCCTAAGTCTTGGATAAGAAGTATAGAGTTACATTAAATGGTCGACAGCCAGCATCTTGTCGAATAATAATGACATGAATTCTTTAATACATTGTGTTAATGATAGAGCATTTCCTGGAAGCGACGCACTATAGGGCATGAATACAGCGAGAAGTGCGCAAAAGTCGCTGCACAGGTGTTGCGCCCGGGTGTAGTGTTAAATAGGCAAGAGTTCCCACATCATGGGCAAATGTGGGAAAAGAGGCTAGTCCATGAAACTAAAAATAGGATAATAACTTGAAATTTAAGTTCCCATAAAGACAATTTAATAGAATTAATTAATAATATGAAGATAAATATTCTATGCATTCAAGAAACTAAATGAATTGGAGAGAAGGATAAGGAGATTGATAGTTTAGGATTTAAATTACGGTATTCTGGTAAGAGTTGTTCGTAATAGATAGAAATGATATAGACGTGATTATAAATAAGAGTTTGAAGAATAATGTTGTAAAAATTAATAGAATTGGAAATAGAATTATAGCTTTAAAGATTGTTGTTGTTGATAAAATTAATAATATTACAAGTATTTATGCTACTTAAGTTGGTTTGGATATATGTTTAAAATTAAAATTTTAGAATGACTTAAAAGAATTAATACAAAAGATACCTCCTGAAGAAAGAATTTTTATTTGAAGAAATTTAAATGGACATGTTGGTAGAGAGGTAGATAATTTTAAAAGCATTCATCATGCCTATGGATTTAGAGCGACTAATGAAGGTGGTAGGACCATATTAGATTTTTATAGCTTATCATTTTATAATTGCTAATATCTTATTTAAGAAAAGAGATGAGCATCTCATCACTTATTAGAATGGATATAATAAAACTCAGATTATTTTCTTATAAGAAAAATAGATCATTTAGATTGCAATGATTGTAAAGTTATTTTGAGAAATATTTATCTACCCAATATTACTTATTAGTTTTGTACTTTGAGATGAAGAGGCATAATATAAAAAATAATGTAAAATGTTATTATTAATTTTGGACTTTAAAGAATATTAATAAAAACTATTTGGAGAATAAAATTTTAAATCTTAAGATTTTTGTCTGTGTATGAGGAAGCTAATATTATGTGAGAAAAATAACTACTGAAATTAAGAATATTGCAAAAGATATTGTCGGAGTATCAATGGGAAAAGCTCCTAATAATAAAAATAGTTGATGGTGGAATCAAAATGTTCAAGAAAGGATAAAAAATAAAAAGATTTATTATAAAAATTAGTTTAGACGTAACAATATTGATAATTGGGAAAGATATAAAGTAGTCCGTAAGAAGTCTAAAAAAATAATATGCAATGCAACAATTTTAGCTCTTAATGATTTATATAATAGATTAGATACTAAGGTGGGCAAAAGATATATGTATAAGTTAGTCAAATAAAGAAATATTAGTAAGAACTTAGTTCAAGCACAGTACATTAAGGATAAATATCAAAAAGCATTTTTATTAGAAGAGGATATTCAACGAATGTGGATGACATATTTTGCAAATTTTTTAATGAAAATTGTGAGAATACGATTGACTTTAGCATCCGAAATAAAAATAAAGATTTTTATTTTTATCGGCGTATTAGTAAAACCGAAGTTAGAGAGGCTTTAAAGAAAATGAAGTGTGAAAAGCGGTTGGATCTGATGATATTCCAATAGAGGTGTGGAAATGCTTAGGAGATTGTTGACCCTTGTTATACCAAAAAAAAGAAGGAAAAAGGAAAATACCTTGCACAAATCCTGCAGAAATCCCGCCACTTGCTACAGGACCATTCTCTGCAAACGGTGCCGAACCAGTCCGGATATCCTGCGAGATCATCTTGTTTCTATCGCTGCTCTTGTCGATAAAAGGAAATGAAACCACCGCTCATTTCCTTCTTCTGCTTCTACCAAGCCATCCCCACACATGTGAATCTTCCATCTCTTCTCGGCAGATCCCGCAACCTTCCCTGTTTTCGACTCTGCTAACACCTCCCGACCTCCTCTCCATTTCTCGAAGCTGAAACCTCCTCATCGACCTCCTGCGGAAAAAAATCGAATCCAAACCCTTACATATAGTCGGTCTTTCCGCCTGCTTCAAGTCCCACTCCCGACGTCAATCCCACTCCCGAACCCTTCAATCCACAGAGATAGATAGGGCGAGAAAGAGAGTGAGGACTTTTCTCTAACCTAACCGAAGCTTAAACCTTGCCTTCCTCCTCTCGTCGCCTCCTTTACTCGAGCCGACGACTCCAAGGCCTGGACTCCACTGCCGCCCTTCCTCTCTGCCTGACCCCGATCTCACGAAGCCCGAACCCCCCATTTAAGTCTAAATAATAATTCATTATTATTAGTTATTAGTAAATATATTTAATCATAATTATTTATTAGTTATTATCAATCATGTCTAATTATTATTAATTATATTTAATTATGATTAACTATAATTAATTGATATTAATTATAATTAAATATTGTTAATTATTATTAATCAGAATTAATTATAATTGACTATAATTAGTCATGGCTAATTGTAATTAATTAAAGAGAATTGCCTCTCTTGCCTTGATCCTCGTGCTACCAATACCGCCGCCACCGGTTCACATGCAAAGGTATAATTCCTAAACCCTAAAACTTTGAGAACCTGCTTTCGATGCTTGCAAGGCGATAAAAAGACCACCTATACACGTTTTTCTTAGCGTGGTGGGAGGAAGTTCGTCGCAGCGCTCTCGACGAATTGGGTGATCACCTAAAATCCCTTCTTCGGAGTTCGTGGCGCACCAGAAAATTGCCTATGCACGCTGTTCTTAGCGTGGTGGGATAAGAAACCGATGCGATGCGTAGGACAAAGTGGGGATACTCATAAGTACCCGCTTGCGGGGAAACAATTGCTTTTCTTTTGCAACAAGTACCGAAGACCCAAACATGTTTTTCTTAGCGTGGTGGGGGACGAAAAAATACGGCCACGGTGTCCTCATCCGAGGACACCTACCATACACACTTTTCTTAGCGTGGTGGGAATGCCAAGTTTTCCATAGTTTTTCCCCTAAACGGGAGAGACGTCGGGAGGCTGCCGAAATTTCGGGTGAACATAAGACTGCATGTGGACCTGATTGAACTTAAATGACAGCATGACTTGTGAACTTGAACTTAAACAAGCTAAGCAAAGAACTTGAAGATAAATATGATTTGGACCTAAATGAATTCAAACTTGAACTTGATTTGAATTTTAAATGAATATGATTTGGGCAATTTTGACTCAAATTCATGTGGACAAGACTATGCCTGGACATTGAACATGAACTGGAATTGAACTCAAGCAAAGAGTTTGTATTTTGATTACAAAGGAATTGGACTTGAATTCAGAAGGGAACTACAAAGAGCATAAGTCAAACTAGAACTTGAACACATGGAACTTTTGGACTTGATTTGAACATCAAAGAACTAAATTAAAATTTGAATTAAGTTGCAAGAAATTGAATTCCAATATGATAAATATTTGAACGAAAATAAAGATGTTAAAATCGAGGGATGATTTTAATTATTCAAATGCACTCGAGAGCATGTCAACAATCAAATGAAGGAATTCCAAAGGCATGCAATGATGTGTCTATGATCGGTGTAGTGATGCATTTGTGAGCGACAACTACATATAAGCTGTAAATGTGATGATCCCTGCCCAAGCAATATCAGCTCGCAAGTAAATTCATTGAATATATGCGAGTAGGAGAGATAACACATGGTAAATATGATAGCTTCCAACAATTGTCCAACATCAATCAAGTATGCTAGCTTCCCACAAATGAGAGCAGATGATATGCAACAAAATGCAAATGTCTACAGGATTGTAGGAAACCCATCATACGCACTACATGCTATTTGCAAGAAAACACACAAATGCAACATGTGATAAATGCAAGGATGTCCATGCAATGAGTATATCGATATTCTACAAGAAGCTTATAAATGACATCACAAGACTTGCCTACGTTTATGTGTAGAAGACTTGTAATGAACATATGATGTAAACGACGGTACACCTACAACTCGCTTATGATTAAAAGAACAAGAATGATATATCTACGATAAGTATGACGATCCACTTATTGAAGGAGTATGATAATCCACTTATCAAAAAGGGGACATGATGCATGTGATGAATATATTAGTCAACATATTCGTGATACATATAATGAGCTACCCACTGACTAGTGTGCATGAGAAGGTCAGTGACGAATGCAGTGACGCCCTACAATCAACATCGAGATGCAAATAAGTGTACCCAAGCTTACAAGCGACAGAATTGATAAGGACAACCGAGAAGATCAAAGATCACAAGCAAAATGCAAGAGAACTGCAGCAAATGCAAGCACTTATAAATAAAAGCATGAGATTAGTTAGTGCACTGCAATATACCTGCGTAAATCATGCAAGTAGTGCACGTCAGTCTACCTGTACAAGGCAGTGAACAACACAATCTATAAGCTGCTACGCCACGCCACCGGATCTGCAACATCCTTGCAAGAAGACAGAAGGCATTTACAAATATTCCAAAATACCCCCATACATGCACCGTAATATGCATGCACATACGTACACCAAATGGGTAAATACAATCACGACCCGCATGGGCCCCAACGAGCGTGTTATTGGTACACACGTGACGCTAGAGATGTTGCGCGTGTCAATAAGTGAATTCAAGTTCGAACCCGATCCTTCTATACGGATCAATAGGAGTTGAAAGGGTTCGAACCATTAAATAAATATACGGTTGTGGCGACTGATATATTTATTTTAATACATTCATATTAGGTCTTCAAGGCCTATAATCAAGAGAATTCACTAATAAAGGCATAAAGCCTACGAAATCTGATCATCTGTCGATAACTCGACGGATTCAATAAGGTTCATTCACAAAATGCAAATATTTTCAAATGAAAATGCCCCCAAACACCCCGATGATGGTTGTGTTGAACAATGATTTCAACCAGAGGGGTTCACAAATATTTTCAAATGCCACTTCAAATGCCTTCAAACTTCCACAAAATTCAAATTCCTATAAAAATATAAGTGACTTTAACATCACCCCGATGATGGCCGTGTTGAACGAAATTCTCAACCGGAGGGGCCCACAAATAATTTTAAATGCGTTCCGAGCTCCATCCCAAATACCCATAAAAATTCAAAAATATTTAAAATCAAAATTCAACCCATCAAATCACTTAAAGCAAAATTCATCCACCCTCCGCAACAGTTTGTCGAGGTGGACAAATTTAAACTACTTCAGCTCAAATAGAGCCGATTGCCTAGTCTAAAATATCACTATGATCTATTCTCAAATAGTCTACTGTCATTAAGGACGTGGTACGTGCCCTTTGATCAGCGATTTTGCCGTCAAATGGCACCGTAGGATAAACGGTTATGATCCGGGGCCCTCTGAATCGAGTGGTTTAACCGCCAAATGGCACCACGAAATACCGGTTATGGCCAGAGCTAGTTCGTTCCTTAGTGGCATCAAATCCTTAAGAAATGAATCAATAGGATATGATCGATAGGGCACAAAGCCCTCTGTTAGCTAAGGTGGATTTAAATTTGTCCCCTTAGACAAGCATTCCCCCCAGGTCTACAAGGTCCCCTTGGACGAAGCAACCCATGGCTGCCGACAAGGATCCTTCTGTCAGGTTGGGTCGACTACCTCCTCTGACTAAGTAGACCAGGGACCACGATGGCCCAGGATGACGGAATCATGGGATCTTGATCGGGCCCATCATCCATTCCCCTGCCATCTGCTCTAAGTGAAAGATGGTGAAATTTCCAATTTTAAATATAAAATCTTCTCATTTCCAATTTCATGCCCATTATTGCTACTATATGCCAGATAACACGTATCTATACGTATCTGATTGACGACTAGCCTTAATCGAAAGTTCTCTCTCGTGATCGGGAGGGGTACTTAACTATAGGGGCTTGCGCCTAACTCAGATCATAAAGTCCTCGCAAAACGAGGGTGAAATCTCTGGGTAGTGTCTTATCTACAAACCCATTTGCCTTCCAAAATTTACCCTGAAACTTAATTCCATTAAAACTCCCCCCGAACAAAGAAAAGCAAACGCGAGCGGAGGCCGAGTCCAAATTTTCAGAGCCCACAAAGATGAAAGAATTTTTTGCTAACTAAACTTTTTAATATTATTTTGAAGAGTAAAAAGATGTCAGATGAGTGGAGAATGTGTTGATTTCTATTTTTAAAAATAAAGGTGATGCATTAGAGTGTGCGAATTATAAACAAATTAAGTTAATGTGTCATACTTTAAAACTATGGGGGAGAGTTATAGAGCATAGCTTATGACGTTATACTAATATTTCTCAAAATCAATTTGAATTCATGTCTGACAGGTCTATTATGGAAGCAATATATTTATTGAGAGGTTTGATGAATAAGTATAGAGAGAATAATGAGGATCTACATATGATATTTATTGATTTAGAGAAAACATATAATAAAGTTCCAAGAGAAGTGCTATGGACAGTTCTAGAAAAGAAATGGGTTAATGATACTTATATTCAAGTCATTAAGGGTATATATTTAGGAGTTGTTATTTGTGTTCAAATATAAGGTGGTTTGACCAAGTATTTTCCTATTTCAGTTGGATTACATCAAGGATCATCCTTAAGCCCATATCTGTTTGCTTTAGTTATGGATGCTCTCACAAGACATTTTCAAGAGGTTGTACCCTAGTGTATGCTTTTTGCTGATGATATTCTTTTTGTCGATAAAACTAAAGAGGGAGTTGAAGGTATACTTGAATTATGGAGGTCAACCTTTGAGTATATCTAAAATCGAAAGGAGTGTAATTTTAGTAGTAATAGATCTAATGGGTGGATTGTGACTTTGAGCGATCGAGTCATTAATAAGAGTACACGTCTTAGATATCTTGGGTCTGTTGTTCAGAGTGATAGCGAAATAGATGGGGATATTATTAATAAAATTTAAGTTGGATGGTTGAAGTGGAGGAATGCATCGGGCTTATTGTGTGATAGAAAAATCCCCCTCAAATTTAAGGAAAAATTTTATAGATGGTGGTGAAACCTACAATGCTTTATGGTGCAGAATGTTGGCAATTAAGAAGAAGCATAATATTAAGTTAAGTGTTGCAAAGATGTTGATGCTCAGATGGATACATGACTTTAATCTTAGAGACAGGATACAAAATGAGCATATACGTGAAAAGGTTGGGGCAACTTCAGTGAAAGATAAGATTAGAGAGAGTCGTCTTAGATGGTTTGGTCATATAAAATGGCGGCCTTCCGATGACCCGTTAGGAGAGTAGATGTATTAGATCTGCCAGGAAAATCTACGTGTCTCTCTTTAATGGTTGAACAATCAATTTGCTATCATCAGGGTCTCTATCCTCCCTCAGAATTATGTCCACAATACACTTACAAATCTTGGTTTTGATTTCCCCTTCCTTTGTTGTATAGAGGTGATCAGCTATCCTTTAAAAAATCCTTCTTATGTTCTTCTCCCACTATTTTTTTCCTTTCTTCAAGTGTGCTTTTGAAAGTCTGAACTAAGGGTCAAGGGGGTGATGCGGTCATTTTTTCAACATCTTCCTCACCCCTAGACACAGAAAGAGAGTAAAATCTACTACCCTTAGCAAAAGGAGAGAGACTCGTCATCTCAACCTCCAACTCAACCCATTCTTCTTTCTCCAACCTCTTCTAAGTCTTCCATTTTTATTTCCATTGAGATTTAGTTAGAATATAGGTCGAAATGTCCCCTTCCTCATACTAACTAGACTAGAACAACCTCTTAGAGTTTGGATGACTTGGGACAATTACCAAAGGCTGGACTGCCTTATGATGTGGATCAACCAACCTTTTCTTGGGTAAGAGTAGAGTCAAAGCTATATGCCTTCCATCTGACTTTAGGATCTTAGGGAATGTCAACCTGTTGAAGACATAAAGTCGAAAGGCTAAGGCTTTTAGAGACACCTAAGCCACCCTCTTTCTACTGCTCTAAGTAGGTGACCTATCCCTAACAGGCAAATTAATTTCTAAAACCTTCTTTTCATATGAAGGTTGGTTTTCCAAGGCCTTTGCTTCATAGGGTGTTTGGCCTTGTAAAAGAACCTCCATATCCTCAAAACCTTGCCCAAGTTTTATCGTGTCCCCAGGAACAAAGTGGGACTATCAAATGGAAACGGCAAGTTATCAGCAAATTTGAAAATCAGTCTGTCTTCCATTTTTGCTTTTACTTAATCCTCAAACTTTCAAATTTTTCTAAAAATCGGAATTTTTTGTATCAACTTTCTATTGTGTTTTCTTGAATCCAATTAACATATCATAAACCAATCACTGCACTTTTTCTGAATTTTTTGGCCACCAACTTGAATCATTGACTACCCAGAACTATGACACAAACTTAATGGATGATGAATATATTTTAATTTAGAATGTTAGGGCTTAAATTCCAACCATAATTGTCAATGGCGAATGGCCGGATTGGAAGTTGCCAAATACTGATCCAACAAACATACGCGCATTGGTATCCTTCTTATCCTTCTTAGGCTCTCACATGAGAGCAAACAAGTGGAAATAGACGGATTTCCACTGTTTTGCGGAGAGGACAGCAATTAGAGATTTATTTTAGGTTTTGGAAAACATAGGGTTTCTAGGAACCTAAGGCATTTGGAACATCAAACACACATCAAGAGGCTTAGAGACCTAGGTTTCACTAAATTAGTCATAGTGCAGCCCACTATCCACTCACCTTGCAAAGGTGAGAAAGCGGAGGAAAGGAAGGTGAAATCTGTTGTCCAAAATGCTACGGACTGCTCTCTCCATGTTTGAAAGTTCCAGGAAGTCGATTTCGTCGTGAAGAAGTTGCCAGAGTTGAGGAAAGAGGAAGAAGAACCCTCTACCTTTCTTGGAGAACTTTCTTATAGGAAAGCAAGGTTGTATCAACACTTCCTGCCCTCAGATTTTGGGAAGACAACAATAACTGCTGCTTTGACAAGGCCAATGGAAGAAGACAGTCGGTCAAATTCGTTCGAATCAACAGCTGAGCCCAAATTTGTGCATGGAAAAAGCTCGCCCCAACTCTTGCTCCACCTCTCACTCTTCCTCAATTTCGCGCATGTAGGGGCACAACCAAACTCCTGGTCCTTCAGCAGTTCTCGGCTGGACAAACAAATCGAGCAGGAAGAAGACCCACACTCGCCAAGCTCTTTGTGCCTCAGTTTCATTCGTCCCTAAACAAACGAAAATAGCTCCCTCCAAAATGAGATCTGATTCTGCTCCCTATACTCACTCCCGCTCTTCCCATACAGGATATGAGGACTGCTCCATTCGATGCAATCTTTTGCGCTATCATGATCTTCTGCCGTAGAAATCAGAGGGAAAAGACAGCAGTCGATCTTTGAATTCTAGCCCTTAGATCTAATTTTCTGATTTGGAGAAATGATTAGAAATGACCAAAAAGTCAATTTAACCTATTTGGGATTGAATTGAACCTGAATTGGTTCAATTGGGCTAGAATTGGGTTAGAATCGGACCTAATTTGAATCGATTTGGGTCAATTCGGGTATGATCAAGTTTGATCAAGCCAACTTGCGAAATTAGACTCTAATGGGGGGCGAATTGCATCAAATTTAGTTAGACAAGGCTCGACAAGGTTGATTTAGGTTCGATTTGGACCGATTTGGGTCAATTTTGATCTATTTGACTTTAATTGAACTTAATTAAGGTTAAATTGGTTAAATTAAGGTCGGATTTGGGTTAATTTGTGTTTGATGATGCTCGATCGTTGATTGAGCCCGATCAGGCTCAAATTGGCTAGATACTACACACGTCAACACCTTCGTCAACACAATGATATATACTATCCCAAAAATACATAAAGCCTATATGTATGAATGAACTATTTTCAATTGCCTTTTTGATGAAGGACAATGCGAACAACAACAGATTAAGAGCATGCTTGGTTGCTTTTTTTCTAAATATATTAAGGTGTAATATCCTAAAAAAAATTTGAACTGACTACTGCAGTTTGACTGATCAACTACATTGATTCTGACAACACAAGGAGACGAAGATGAAATGTTTTTTTGACCCAAGTAGCAAGAGATAAGAGGGAAAAGTGGAGAGTGAGATCAAGAGAGGCCAGCGGATTAATTAATTGAGAAAGGGAGACAATGGTCACCGAGAGAGAGAGAGAGAGAGAGAGAGAGAGAGAGAGAGAGAACAAAGGCAACAATAGAGAGCCTATCGATCCGCGACTCTGCTTTACTTATCTTTCTTCCTTCTTTCTTCATATGAACCTCATCCCTCACCTTCTAAAACTAAAAGTTTTCTCGTTAAATCTCTTGCCCTCGATGAGTAGTTCCATATTCCACAAATCGAGTAAAAAGAGAAGCTAATAAGGAATCTGTTATCATCCAAAACTTGCTTGAGGTGAGCTAAGATCTTCTCTGTTCATTGGAACTTATTTGGATCATTTATTATTGAAGTCATCACATCTTTAAGCCAACTTCCTTAAGCATCTTCGTTAAATTTGGTTTTATTGAGACAATTTGGTAAACATTTCAGCTTCATTGGGATACTATGGACACAATTGGTAATATATGTTGATCAAATCTAAACGACCTAGTGTTGATAATTGAGCCTTTGATGGCTAGCAATTGGTACAAATTGATGCTTAGGCTTGTGCTGCACCCGAGCAATTTTAAAAAAAAAATTGTTAAGATAAATATATGTAATTACTTTTTATTAAAATATTATTTTAAGAATAATTTATATTCAGACATTAGGAGATTTTATTTAAAAATAATTGTAAATTCTATGTTAAAAGAAATTTAAAAGAGCAACGTAATTAATTATTTATGTAGATTTGAACTAAAATAGGAACATTAGATGGCAAAGTTATGTCAAAATTTTAGATTATTAGTTTGTGTAAGAGAGGAGAATTTAAATTTATAAAAAAAAAAACAATTAAATGGAAAC
This sequence comes from Dendrobium catenatum, assembly GCF_001605985.2. Lineage (NCBI taxonomy): Eukaryota > Viridiplantae > Streptophyta > Magnoliopsida > Asparagales > Orchidaceae > Dendrobium > Dendrobium catenatum. The sequence continues at coordinate 485,174 of NW_021319930.1, forward strand.
TAATAAGTAATCATTAAATTAATCAACAAGAGCTTCTTTCTTTAAAGATATATTTATAAGAATAAAATTAAAAAATAAATTAATAAACTAATAACTAATTATATATACCTAATTAAAAAAATTTACAAGCATTAGTTATGATTTATGCACATTGATAAAAAAATAATAAAATGATTAATATCATTAGATAACGATATCAAATTATAATAGTAAGAGATATACATGATATAGTAGTAATTAACATGACCATCCACATTAATGCTCTTAGGTATTCAATAAAAGAGTCAAAATAAGGACAAAATGGCAAAAAGTTCGGCATCTAAATTCGAGGTGAATGCTCATGTTTCTAGTTTAAGGTAATGACATTACTTCTAAACATGATGCATCATTTATAATTGATGTTCAACCACTTGTTGTTGTTCATATTTATTATGAATTATCTCAAATAAATATTATTGGCCATATTGAATTGGATGGCATAGACTTTTTCTATTATAATTCAGCATATATTATAAGTCATATATTGCTTACAATATAATGATATGAAATGATATAAAGAATACAAATAAAATGATTTCTAAAAATACTTACATGTGCATGTTGGTTGATGGAGTACACCACCTTATAATACTGGTTAGAGGTGTAATATATCCACAGCATATATTGGAAAAGTAAACGGCTTCTCATGTGACAAATATAATATTTACAAAAAAACATAATTTATATAGGACTAATACTTAATGCTCCAAAATCTATTGTAATATCATTTCTAAATTGAATTAATTGTCAAAAGAATTTTTTATGTTCTTTTTTATTATCTTAAGATAAACATGCATATTGTTCTAATATTTATTTTTGTTACTAAAAACTAGAAATATGATACACTTATTGAGTTGTGTTATAACTCACTCATATCATTTAACATATGTATATATATCATCTTGAGAAATTTAAATGAGTGAAAGAAGAGAAAATATGTATTGTATATGTGCCACTACAATACAGAGGTATTTAATTGCAATAGTCATAGTATTTCTTCTTAAAATGAATTTGGAGTTTAATGACACTTCAATATTTTGAAAACTATTTGTTATTAATGATGTTAGTTAAAGAAATATTCAATATTCATCAGCCGTCTATTCCCACCTCATTAATTCGAGACACTAAACCAGGTTATGACATAAGGATAGTGAGAAAAAATACAAAAATATTCAACCAAAAAGGGAAATCACATTCATGTTGGTGCACATATGAATCATATATTTGTAATAGAAAATAACCTAGCTGAAAGAGATTCCCTCGAAAAATCCTAGCCAAAGATTTTGACATTAAAGAATTTGGAAGGCCTAAATACTTCTTGGGTATCAAAGTTGTAATTTCCAATGAAGGCATCTTTATTTCTCAACGAAAATTTGTTAGATCATATAACAGACGCAAATACTTGGTTATAAGGCTGATAGGAAGCAAATTGAACCTTGTCATATATTAAAGTCAATAAAAAGAATGCTAGTTAAGTAGAAATGGAAGATATCAGTGACTGAATGGGAGAATATTTTACCTATCCTACACTAAAGGGGATATAGTTTATTATGTCAATATCAATTCATCCATAATTCTATAGAGAAGCACTTGCAAGTTATCCTTAAGATTCTTCACAATCTCAAAGCAAATCAATAAGATGAAACTTGTTCAAGAAAACTCAAAAGCTTAGCCTAGAGATTTATACAAATGAAGATTATGTTGGATCTATTATAGATAGAAGATCCACAACAGGTTATTGTATCTTTGTCACAATAAAACCTGTCATATGGAGATGCACGAAATAAGAGGGTAGGATGTTCCACTACGAAAGCTTAGTTTAGAACCATGGTTTAAGGAGTATGTGAACTTTTATAACTGAAGATAATTCTTGATGGCTAAGGACTTATAATACTCCACTGTTATGACAAATTTTACATCAACTTTATTAAGGTGGATAGAATTTCATAAACGGAAAAAATGAATGTTGGCCATGTCAATATTCCTAATAGACAAGGGAGATCTATTTGTTCTCATGATCAAAGAAATATCTACTCCATGATCTCAAGAAATTACAAGCAAGTACAAAATGGAAAATATGTACTCTCCAACTTGAGAGGGAGTATTGGAAAATATGAAATCTAGAATAACGTTTCCTCATTAGCATGACCAAATTTTGAATGAAAAATTTAGCACATGTTCTATTCATTAAGGATCTCCAACATTGGAAATCAATTACATATTTACTGGCAAATCTTTTAGGATTGTTTGTGACATCAAATCTGTCATTATATAAAAAAATAAATAAATTAATTAATTAGTTTAAAAAAATGGTTGCTAATGGTATCAAAGAAAGAAAAAGGGAAACCACATAATTCCATAGGTAATCATAGAAAAATAAATCTCTGATCCATGAACAGTAAAGCTGATGCAGGTCAGTTTCTGTCATTTAATTGTGTGTACATTCACTATCTAGTGCAATTTATGATAAAAATACTTTTCCTTCAAAAAAAGCCAGGATTATGCTCAACAATGAAGATGATTCATGTCGTGCATTGGAGAAAATATATAATGTTCTATGGTAAAGACTAACCTTCAAAGCCATAATTGATGTGATACTGAGCCCAAGCAACTTTCTCATTAGAATTAAGTTTCCCCTCAATATAATTCTGCATTCCATCATCGCCGCAGCCATTTACATCAGGGAACAACAAATCAAACAAGCATCAAAATTTATCCCAATAAAAAGCTTACCAAAACACCCAGGTTGTGAAGAGGTTGAATGCTGGACCCCACAATACTAGCTACCTGAGAAAGAAAAAAGTTTGTCACATTGTTGGAATTCTAGATTTTTGGTTATAATTGTTAAAATATATGCAAGAATGGAAATAACCCACATCAAAAGTGAAAAAAAACCAAAGTTGATGGTTTAGTAGGGATAAAGTGGTTCAAGTGCTTAGTTGCTCTCGTGGATGTTGGTGGATTCAATCATAGCTGAGCAATATCCAACAAGGAACCCCCACATAGGTTCAACATGGTTGAATAAGTTCTTGATGCATGATACTTGATAGTAATGAAAAAACTACTATTTGAGGAGTGATAGCAAATATGGCCTCTTTTCTCGGGAGAGTATTGAGTTGCACATGAAAGAGAAAATAATCCCATGTTGAAAGCTATGTTGCACCGATAGTCCGATACACCTATTTATGAAGGCGTGCTGTATCCGATACACGGATACGCCTCCGATACTCCACTAATACGTGTCGGATACACCAAAGACGTATCCAATTAAAATACTATTTAATTTCAAAAGGACACCCATATCCGATACACGTGTTCGTTGAAAAACAAACGCTGTATTTACTTCCGCGGCTGCGAGCAAAGCTCTCTCATTTCCGAGATGGATTTAAGTGTCTTGATGATATGAGAATATTAGAAATTACTAATCTTTCACTTAATGAGCCTGAATTAAAAGCTATGATATTTATTGAAGATGATATAGAAGTTCAAAGACAAACCACTGAAGAAGCTAATCATATCATTCCTTCTATTGAATAGTTGAAACTTTATGTGCCAGATAATTTATGTTTATGCTTTTGTTGTTGTACTAGACATTTAATGCTTACTTATATTTTGATATTATAATCTACAAGGCTACAAATGATGCTGTTGTCATTTTTTTTTGTAATTTCAAATATTATGCTTTGATTGTTTCTTAATTTTTATGTATGATTTATAAATTATGATGACGTGTCCGTGTCGTACTCGTATCCTGTATTTTTAAGAATTGACGTGTCCCGTATCCGTATCGTGTCGTATCCGTGTCGCGGTATCCGTATCGGTGCAACATAGGTTGAAAGTAATGGCACTTACCTATTAACTTTAAATTTTAAGTAGATTGTGTCAATTAATTAGTGTTTTAGACTTAATTTGGATCCTTAATATTGCCCTCTTAACAAGTGGTAATAGTACAAATGGTTCAGTCGGGAATTGGGATCAAGTGTAATATGCTTTTTACAGCTCTCCATAGCTGGGTCTCGGTAGTTTCTAGCATTGTCGAGCAAAGTTCAAAAGCCAAAATGCCCTTACAGAAGCGTTGAGGATTGACTAGTATTTTGGTGCATTACACTCACTGGTGTTGAAATGCTTCCATTTGAGGAGGCATGATGAATAATGTGGAGGATTCTCATGTGTGGGGGGAATTATTAAGATACACATAAGAGCATAAAAATAACAAAAGACTATTACTAGGACAAAATAACAGATGACATGTCTCTTGTGGTACATGACGGATGATTGATTTATGGACTTGCATAGAATGATGGTACATGATGGATGATTGATTTATGAACTTGCATAGAATGATGGTTGACGATTAAGTCATTCACAGTATGAACTCATTACACTAATAGACATGTATGTATTTGGAACTTCAGCTCTAAATCCTTGATTGTGCCTTCTCAAATCAATCATACTGTGATAGTCTTTTGTTAAAGTTCAATCAACTCAATATATATATTTTATAGTAAGGCACAAAATTTCCCGTGGAGCCATGGAGCATAGCTCACGACGTGGCATGCGCTATTTTAAACATGACATATAATATAAAATAATTAAAATATATAAAATAATTAAAATATATATTTATTACTATTAAATACCATTAAATAGTAAACAATAGGTTGATGAAAGCAAAATTTAAGCATAATTATCCTATCAAACAACAAAAATAACAATTTTAAATCCTACAGAAACTTACATCAATTAATTTAAGCATAATTTAATATATATCCCGCCAAATAGAAAAATGATAGCTTAAATCCTACAAAAAAGTTCAATCCTTTATTTTTTGATATTTTATTAGTTTGATGATTAATTAGTTAATAATTAATTGTGATATTAATAAATAAATCTTAAAAAAACTAATTACAATTTATAATTTGAAATTTATAACATGTTGCGCGCGCCATTTGCACCTTACGCCATGTGTCATTACCCATGCCTGGCACAATAGAACACGCTATTTTAATGCACCGCGCTACATCGTATGCCATGGCGCGGTCCATTTTGCGCCATTGATATATATGGCCATATCAAATCAAGATTTTTGTCAACCCTACAATCAAGCTTATGGAAATACTGATCTTAGGGTTTCAACATGCATCTAACAATCCAATTAAAACCATCATTAGTGATAATCTCAAAGCCAATTAACATAGACTTAATTGTATGATTCATGTCTCCAAAAACACTATCTTAAGGCCTATATCTGTATGGATTCATCCATTATTACTATGAGCATGTTGGTCTAACACAAATCTCAAAGTCAACATGGCATGGTTCCAACCTCTAATTGATCGAAGGACCAAAATGCTCTTGATTAAAAGTCATTTTAATCCGTCACAAATCTAAAACCGATGGTGACACATTTATCCATCATATAACCGATGGTGACACATTTATCCATCATATGTTCCACAAAATATTAAAACACCCTTCATTCAAATGTCAATAAATACCCCAAGGGAGTGGTAAGCATTATCTTACCACCTGACACTTCGAAAAAGTTTTACTGAGTTGCTTTTAATCCTTTCACTTGCCTTTTAATTTCATTCACTAACTTAGGCATCAATGTATCTTCCCAGGGAATCATTCCTCAGAGCAAGCTCATCAATTTTTGGTTGTATGTGTATACTATACGTGAAGCAAGGCGTGTTAGATATGATATCTTTCAAAAAAAACTTAATCAGCATTCAAGACTATTTTCAACATGCAATAGTTCGGGAATGATCATAGGAAACATACCTATGCTTGGTAATTGGAATGCACCTTATGAAATCATCAATCATCCCATATAATAATTGAAAGTTCGATTATTCTCAATTTTTAATCTTCTAAAAATCTTCAATCATCAAAGCTCAAAAAGAAAGCAAGCACAACACTAAATGAATCCTCTCAACAAATTCCCAAGTTGGGTACCATATTCAAATTCCAAACAACAAGATCCTTCAATAAGCTCATATCACCATGAAAATCATGGGAAGATATCAGAATCTACAGGAAAATATGGTCACTCCCTCGAGGATGGAGTTTGATACAAGAAAGAAGGATAGGATGAAATGATTTAGCTTCATGAATTACGTTGCTAAACAACAACACCCCTAATGGAGTCTCATCCATGAATTGATAAGGTAAGATATCATCATCATGAGACAAATAATGGAGGTCATCCTCCAAACAACATTCAAGGCTATCGAACCCATCAGGACTTCAACAGGACCATCCACTCTACAACATTCAACCAACATAGAGATATCCCAAAAACTGCAAGTTCATATGCTACATTCTCCTCCTGTCAATCTAGTCCATCATGAGCATATTTGTCAAGAACTCCAATGACCTTTTGAAGAGGAATTCATAGAGAGTAAGAATAATCCCCCTAATGATGAAACTTAGATGAAAGAGCTCCCTTCACTGATCAAATTCTCTATCACAATAATCCACATGGATTCAAAATGTCAATCATAGCTCCGTACTAAGGGCCATCGATCCCTATGAGCACATCAAACATTTTAGAACAATCATGTGAATCTCTCGAAAATGTCAATCATAGCTCCGTACTAAGGGCCATTGATCCCTATGAGCACATCAAACATTTTAGAACAATCATGTGAATCTCTCGAACCATTGACCCAACTCAATGCCAAGTCTTTCCAACCATAATAAAAGAAGCAAGCAAGTTCAAGGTTATACTCACTCCTATGACGCTTGAAAAGGGGCTTCAATGAATTGGTATGGCTCTTTGCCAACCAACTCATTTCCAACTAATGCATTATTAAGGATCATTTTTATCTGTCAATAGAGTGGGGGAATCACCCTAGGATTTTCTCCAATGCTGCACCTATAAAGCCTTCTAAATTTTAGTAATTGACCCAAGTTCCTACATGAGCTTTTATTAGGGGTCATCACCTAGGACCATTTCTCTCTGGCCTAATAAGAGACAGTACTCAATCCTATCATGTACTTCTTAAATTTATTAAATCCCAATCATTGTTGATGAGACACTTGAAGCTCATCATCAGAAATTCCCTCAAATACCAGAGAAATGCAAGGGTCAAATGTAGGTCAAAGGACCATCCAACAACAATACCAAAAATGTAAAATAGGGACAAACTACAAGAATACCACCACAAGAGAGCAATCAACACAAATCTCAAAGCATCAATAGATTTAATGGTATGATTCAAATCTACAACATCATTAATCTTGAGATCTAAGGCCTCCATCAATCTATCCATCATTATCGAAGAATAATGGCTCACAATGAAATGTAAATCTCAAAATTGACATGACCCTGTTATCTAAGTTCTGATTGACCAGAGTAAAAAAATGCCCTCATTCAAGAATCAAGAGGCATTTTGATCCAATACAAATATCAAAGATGAGTTAACATATTTAACCAACATATATTCTATCAAGTTAAAAACCATCCTTTATCCAAGTGCCCATAAATATGAGAGAGGTCTTAACACCATCTAACACTCTAAAAAAACTATTGAGCTTATTTATGTCCTTTCTCTTGCCTCCAAATTTATTCACAGATTTAGGCAACAGAGTCTTCCCGCCTAATCATTCATTTAGGAAGGTTCAACATTTTTTTGTTGTGTGTAGAAAGAAGACTTGTGCTAAAGATGGAATTTTCCGGAAACTCATCCGAACACAACAAATATACAAATACCAAGTCGTTAAAATTTTTGTTTCCCTGAGCATTGGCATCTCCAATTTCCAAATGTTGGACAAGTTGCCAACAATTGAAAATTACCTACTGCCTTACTGAAAACAAAAACCATTACTTGGAAACCAAACCCATAACTACAGCAACCTGAATAGACATTATAAAGTCAGTTATTCCCAGTTTACCTGAAGATTGAGTGCTTTATTCTTCAGATCCTTGGGCAGGAGAGGATGCTCGGGATATTTGTCTTCCAAATACTAGACAAAAGAAAGCAGAACAGTATTCACCTCAGACGCGAAATTTTTACTGCCATGCCTCAAAAGTCAAGAGCCATGAAATTTTTTGCACCAAAACTGGCCTAGATGTTGATATTTGGAAGAACTCACCAATGTAATCACAAAAGAGTCGGCTATCACGGCATCCCCATCTACCAGCACCGGAACGTATTTAAGTGGATTCAACTTAGCAAACTCTGCAATTCAATAGCAAAACTAATTACAGAAATAAATAAATGATAGGTCTGTGATACATAATGCATGATGAAAAACAAGAAAAACGTCTGTTTCAGACCAGGAGTCGACTGCTCATTCTTTAAAAGGTTAACGGGCTTGTACTCATACTCCAACCCTATCAAACAGAGGAATAAGCAATTAGGGACGATCCAAAAACAAAGCACGCGATATTCTACAGGGGAAGAAAGAAGCCTCATCAGTTGAAACTTGTCAACTTAGGGTTTTTATCCTTGTTAGTTTTTAGAGACCTTTAAGATTCAGTACGATGCGGACACGATGTGAGGAAGAGCTCCGCCAGTATGAGTAGAGTTGGAGCTTCGCCGAATCCGCCATGGGCTCAACCTGGCAAAAAGGTGGAGTAGAAGTAGAAGTAGGGGGTGGACAGAAGTCTAACCCGAAGTTATTACCTGGAGTGTAACTCAAATTTGACCCAATTGCACAAATGGGTCAGAAATCTAAACATACCTAACCCTGCCCCAAATTTGGATCACCTCGACATGCGGACCCGTAGAGAAGGTGACATTAAGAGCGGTCAAGCCCGAGTGCGAGCGCGGCCAGGCTGTACGTAGTCACGCGTTGTGGGTTGGACGTGGTCATGCACTACGAGCTAGATCAGGACATGTGCGGCGTGCGAGCTGGAGCACAGCTGGGGGCAGGATGCAGTCACGGACTCATGAAGACGCAATGCGGGCAGGAGCAAGCGGGACGTGATGCGGGTTGATGCAGTCACACGAACGCAATGCGGGCAAAAGTGGGTGGGACGTGGTTTGGACTGGAGATGTAGGCAGGACACGAGCGGGAGTTGCCAACGAGTATTTTTTGGGTCCATTTCGGGTAAGGAGGCTGACTTGGACACGACCCAATTTTTCAAATGGATCAAAATATAAAACCTGAATCTGATCCATTTGTTAAACGGGTCAACGCGAAACAAGAATTTTCTAGTCGGGTTCAAGTCAGGTTTCAGGGCGTGTCATAAATTGACACCCCCTAACAAGAATTAGGTCCAAGCATGGTGAGCCGATGAGGAGAATCATAGACTAAGTATGGGCTTCAAAACAAAACAAAACAAAAAACTCAGTCTAAGTGGTTTGGACTGGAGATGTAGGCAAGACACGAGCGGGAGGTGCCAGCAAGTATTTTTGGGGTCCATTTCGAGTAAGGAGGCTGACTCGGACACGACCCAATTTTTCAAATGGATCAAAATATAAAACCTGAATCTGATCCATTTGTCAAACGGGTCAACCCAAAACAAGAATTTTCTAGTCGGGTTCAAGTCAGATTTCGGGTCGTGTCATAAATTGACACCCCCTAACTAGAATTTGGTCCAAGCATGGTGAGCCGATGAGGAGAAGCAAAGACTAAGTATGGAGTTCAAAACAAAAAAAAAAAACTCAGTCTAAGCTCACATTAGACATCACATCACCCATACAAAAATAATTTATTTAAATTCAGATCAACTATTGCTCAAATAAAATTACAATTTTATTCATACTTTGAGCAAAATTCAAATAAAATTTTAAAATGACTTGAAAAAATTCAGTGTTAGCTCAAACAAAGTTTAATAAGGTTCAAATATGATTAGAATAAAGTTCCAACAATGTTAGAAGAAGTTATAATATAATTGGAATAAGGTTCAAGCAAAGTTCTAATATAATTTAGCTTGGTTCAAATATGATTAGAATATGATTCAAACAATATAGGAATATGATTCCTATATGGCTTAACAAGGTTCAAACATAATTTGTGTAGATTTTTAGACCTTTGTCCCTTAACTTGTGAGGTTACGTGGCATTGTCACAACAGCACGATGACCAAAGTCTCCTTAGGACACGTAGCCTCTTATCTCAAGATAATCTAGCCTATGTACCTTACATATACTAAGGAAGAGGACACAGAGATAAACACAAATCTGACATAAATCAAAACACTAGAGTTTAACTTGAAGCTCATTTGCTTCTCCAACACCACATATGTCATATTTAAAATACTTTTAAAATATTTTTTTTTCTTTTCTTCTTATGAGGTTTATGATTTAAAATCTATATCCATTCATGGCATTTTCATAATGGGCCCGTAGGCCAAGTCCTCGCAACTCAAGATAGTCCAACCTATAAACTTCATTAATGGAATATGTGATATAAAAGAAAATATTTATACATTAGATTTTATTAAACATCTTTTAAACCATTAAAGCCTTATGAGTTTGACACATATTTATTCTCCAAATTGAATATAATAGAGGTTATAAAAGCTTCAATTTATTAATAGCTTATTAGTGATTATTTAGGTTGAATAAAAAATGCCTTAGTTAAACCAATGCCATAAGGTTTATTTCACCATCCTTGAGCCTAACTTAATTGTCTTATAGACCCGAGTTATTCCACAATCATTTTTTTTTATTTATATTTAACTTAGCTTATAGATTTAGATTCATTTAATTGGTTGAATATTGATTTATCAACTAATTATTTAAGTGAAGGGGCAATTATCTTTATTTACATTAGGGATGTGAGGTTTATTTTATCCTCTTTGGAGTTAACTTAATAAGCTTGAGCTGCCCAATATATAATCACCTTATTATTTAATTGATTTTGTTTATTATGTAATTATTTTTTGATATGTGATTGCTATTTTAATTGATTCATTACCCATTTTAGGATTGATTAGGAGTTTATTAATGATATTCCATTAATTGGTTCGATTAATTTATTTTAATAATTCTTATATTTTTTATTTATTACTTGTAGCAAATGAACTTCAAACATAGATTTTATACTAGGTTGAAATAATAGAGCTGAATCTATCACCTATAAGGGGACATACAATATAAAACAAATATAAAGATCAACCTAACATGCCAAAGCCCAGATTTTATATATATATTTTTTAGTTTCACATTCTTAATTATATTAATAAAAATAATATTTAAAAGCCCAAAATCATTAAAGATGTGATTTTTAGAATTATTTAAGTATTTTAAAATCCAAAGAAAACATCTCAACAAGGCCTGCTTCATGTAAAAAAAATAATGTTATATGGCATAAATAGGTGACCTACATTATTAGCCTAGGCGACCATATGAATGTCTCTAATGTTCACAGAGAGGGCAAAACTTAGCCAATAAGGCCAAGGCTTCGTTAATGCACTAACCTATGACCAATGTTTAACACATCTTACCATACATCATTGGATGAAAATAAAAAATAGGTCCAAAGTGTCTATGCAAGTATAACTTGTTCATCACAACAATAGATGAGGTCTTTATAAGTTACATACATTATACCTGACCTGAGAGCAACAAAATGAAGAGGCCTCTCCTGAGGCCTAGGAAATCACGACTCACAAACCAACACGTGCGCAAAAGATAAGTTCCTCGCAAGTAACAAAAAAAAGTAAGTGAATGACATAAGCAAGTAATTGTAACATATCAAGTTATGTGTACATTTAAATTGAAGTATGAAATTATGCATGGATGGTATGAAGAGTTTTGCAAAATTGTGTTGCAAGAAATCACAAATGTGATGCTTTGTTAATGTTGATATACACATAATAGAGGAAATGCAACCATTCAACTATGCATAAGTACGAGAATATCAAATTGCATATGGTTCTTATAATTATTAAAATTAACAAATGTTGTTTGATTGCAAAACTTTTATATATATGATAGCTCTCAATATCTCATAGCTAGCATTGTTCACACATGCATATATTCCTTCCCAACATAAACAAAAGAGTGAATACTAATTCCTAAATAAAAGCAATGAATATAAATATATAAACCATCTCAAAGAATTTCATTTTTAATAACATTCTCCATTTCAAAATTCATATAAACTCCACACAAGAACTAATAGATATGAAGCACTACTTTTAAAGGTTTATGTTAAATACAAGATTGAATGAAACAAGCAATTGCAAATTACTTCTCACCAGCAACTCATATCCTTTCAGTATAGCTATCATCATTCTCATTGAATATGTAGATATGACATTTGAAGGGAATGGCATAGATATATCGATCTCTGAATGAACCATGAACTTTCCAACAACTCTATGTAATTAATGAATTATAGAAAGATTACCATTAGAGTTTGTTCACATTGTTGAAATTTGGAATATGCATATCGCTATGAGCACAAACATTCATATAAGAGCTTCCCAAAGCCCACTAGTGAAATAATCTTAAGAATGCATTCATTTATACACTTCTCCAATCAATCATAAATTGAATAATGATAAGGTTTAATGAATATTTTATATGTTGCCACCATTTATAGAATGATCAAATATAAGTATATAGGAGAGCTTCTCTAAACCAATCCTAAATTAATTTGCATAGATGAACTTTGTTCAATGTAATTAAGGGAAAGAAGAATAAAAAATAACTTCATTTTCTTCCAAAACTTGAGAAGTCTTTCAATGTAATAAACTAGCGATGACTCTACAAAAATTAATAAAAGAAATACCTATAGACTCAAATAAGATTATGAGTTGTTAATCAAAAGGATCCTTCCCTTTTCCAAATCTTGAAAATTATAATGTAAAACTATAGTATGCTAAAATAGCTCAGCATGCCACAAACATTGATCTAATTTTCTAAATATTTATTTTATTAAATATTTTCTAAAATATTTAAATACGGTATACTAAATTACTATGGTGAGCAAACTTATAAAAACATAACAGTTATTCAAAAACTCAGGTAATAATATCGAGCAGTCATTAAACTGAAATTCATATCAAAGAACGTAACATAATATATTTTCACAGTCACAGAAAAAAAATCTCAAAGTATTTCTGCCCCTTATGACTCCTAATGTGTTTATAGCACTAGAACATGTATATAGGCACCAAAACACGACATTTTGCCACAAGAATATGCCTTATATGCACTAAATATCTTGCTACTTTCACGTCCAAAACTTTTTAATTCAGCCATAATACACTGAGTGCAATCATGAGCATACATTTCATCATATGGTAGGAATTAAAGCATAATTGAGTCCATATAAAAATTTTAATTTTTTCTATAATGATTGGCTACATAAAATTTTGATGATAAAATACTTATTGTTTCAAAATATAACCAAATTATCAAAAATTATGTAGAACCATGTTTTAAGATTTTAATCATACCACAACACTATTTTTTAGAGTCCATATTATTTTTTATTTAATAAAAAAATAGAAATTCCAAAACCCTTGGTATAAAATTTCTAGAAAATATTTCAAATATTCAAAATCGCAATCTCTATAACGTATAAAATATTTCGCGACGAAAGTTTTACAAATACAAAGTTATCCTCATTTCTTGGTAAAGAAAATAAAATTTAATTTAAAAATTAGGAAAAAATTTATATTTTTTAAAATTGAGATAGACATATTATAACCTACCTTGATCCATACAACTTTCAAGATTGGGCCGACAGCTAAAAATGACCTGAAGCGATTCGAAAACCTTTTTTCTCTCTTAAAAACTCTCTCCATTCTCTATCTTACTTAGCTACCATGATGTTTGAATGAATGAAATTGTGAATTTAGATATTTTTATTATTAAAATTAGCTCTGATGCCCTGCAGTGTCGGTAATAACACCAACCTACAGGATTCACAGTGTCGAACGCTCTAGGAATAATTTTAGATTTTTTTTCTAATATGCATTTTGACTTCTAGAACTTACTCCAAAAACACATGCATATCTTTTTCATACATACTTCACATTCCCGAACACACACAAAAGAGTTGAAAACACAAAAGTTCAAACACTTATCTTTTTTAATTCGGGTCAGAATTGGTTAAACTAAATGTTAAACCTAGAGATGTCACAACTCTCCCATCCTAAAAAAATGTCATCCTTGATATTTCAAAACTCAGATCTCAAATCACATAAATAAATTGGGATACAGTTGTCTCAAATCAAAATTTTTCTCTCAAGTTGCTTCTCATTCAATCATGTTCTTCCACTGAACTTTAACTATTATAATATATTTATGTGATGCCCTACAATCTAAATTGGAAGAATTATTCTTTTAATCTTTTAATAGATAACTACCAGAGCTATGTAATAACATCTGTCACTGATAAACAGCAAAATAGATTCTATAATTTAAAATATCAATGTACACATCTATATTATTTTTCAAAATCATATGCAATACTCAAGATCTACATAATCATCATATTATAGATATTCTATCTTAGTACAAAGGAATAACTAAAATAAAAAGAAACATAACCTAAAGAATCTTGACCAGCCTCACACTCTTGCTTCCTTGTCATGACCTGAAATTTTTCAACCACATACAATGAGCTTAAAAAGCTCAGCATGTCACCAAAACCTATAACTGAATTCAAAATACAGTAAATGAGCAATATGCATGTCAATAGTTAAACCATAGCATTTACATTCATATGATCATTGAATCAATACAGAAAAAGTAAAATTCACATACAATAGTAATAGAATCTATAACTAGTAAAATATTATAATATGAAAGCCAGTAAAATAGTAAATAAATGTGAGTATCAAATCTATAAAATAATCATCATATATGTAATATCAGTTAGTAAAGAAATCATATAAAGTTTCAATAAATACTATTGAAATCAAATCAATGTAGTAAAATTATACAAGAGTGTATATATACTATCAAGGTATTATATATCAGCATTAAATCAATATCTCATTCTCAATCTCAAATCTCAATCACATTCTCAATAAATTATATATATCACGTGCTCAATATATCACATGCCCAGTATTAGTACAGTGAATCAATAACATCAAATAATATTAGTATATATATCAATAATAGTAAAGTGGCTAGTGTGATAAAATAATGCAATAATAGTAAACTAGCGCAGTGATGATAAATTCATATAATAATAATAATAATATCTAAAAAACATGCATTTCAATAGTCACATTAAACAAGTAAGAAGTCTTGGCTATCATGATATTTTTTTAGTATTAGTATCAGTGTTAATAAATTGTTGGCTTAGTAAATAAAATCATCACTCTTTGTCCATCGGCATAATAATCATCTTCTTATAACTCTCAATTAGTGTATCACATGAATTAGTAAAGGATAACATCAAATCATAATATTTAAAGGAAAGTCAGTCAGCCCCCCATCTTGTACAGGTCGATTAGTCTCAAACTAACAGGTCTACCATTATTTATCTATTTGTTTCATACACACATATTATTATTATAATACTATAACAGTAATAGCGACCAGCTACTACAAAAGCACATATTCATATAAATTTTCAATGTATTGTATAAAATAATGCATAATTGAGCTTAATTAAGAATATGATAAAATACCATAACGGTAGACAGCAAAAATATATCATAGTAGACAAAAATGCATATTTATAGAAAATTATCAAAATACTATGAATTGTATAAAATGATGTTTTAAGATACTACACTACTTTTTTTAGAGGTCAAAATAAATTTTTGAGTTGACAAAAATCAGTGTATTTTTAAAATTGTCCAGTAAAAAATATCAAATAAATACTCAAAATGTAATTTATAATCTCGATCTCTATAACATATAAAAAGTTACGCGATGAAAATTTTACCAACACAAAATTATTCATATTTTTTGGTAACGAAAATACAAATTTGATCATAAAATTATTAAAATACAAAATATTTTAGATGAAAAATAGGCTTAAGCTAGGTTCCTTACAACGAGACGAACAAATCTCCCAACTGTGTCGACGAACAAAAATTGCTCGATGACCTCCAAATTTGGACTTCTTCTTTCTCTCTCCTCACATTCTGTTTAATTATTCCTAAAACATTTCTCTGTTGCCGAAAACAATGGAGGAAAAAAGTATTGTCAAAACTGTTTAATTAGTGACATTAGATATTTTAATTAAAATAATATTTTTTATATTATATAATTTATTTAATCAATTTATTTAAATAAAAATTCAAATAAATCATTTTAGTACTTTAAAAATTATAGAAAATATGCATAAAATAAATCAATTTATTTAAAAAAATATAAATGAAATTGGTTTACAAAAAGGATACCTGAAGGTCCCGAAATTCTTACTTGTACCGACATGTATAAATTTCATAAGGATTTTTGGCGGTGCCCAAAAATTATGAATAAATTTGTGTGAGTAAAATATTATAATCAAAATACTATGACAAAGATGAATTGTGATTGAGAGTTATAATGACTCCAAAAAAAGTGGCAAAATCAAAATACGGGCTATTACAATTTATTTCTTAACTTTTTGACATCATAGGCTAAAACCTTCCCTGGTTATTCCATGTAACTCAGATTCAAACGTACCTTGATGTCTTTAGTAGATGTTCTATTTAGAATTAGATGCTCATTTTCTCAGAAGTGACACATGAAATATAGTATAAATCTCAAACATATAATCTAGTAAATATAACCTGTAAGTAAATATCCTAATACTTTCATTAATATCAAATGGTCCATTGTACCTTCGACTTAATTTTCCTTCCTTGCCAAATGTGTTGATGCCTTTCTTCAGCCTAATCTTCACATATATAAATTCTTCTACTTGAAACTCTACATCATAATGCTTAGAATCAAAATACTTTTGTTGTTTGCTCTATACAATTTTTAATCTGTCTCTAATTAGATAAATATTTTTAGTAGCATCATCAATAAAAGTTGGCTTAATCATAGTCATCTCACCCACCTCTATCAAGGATAATAATGGTGTACAACACTTCCTGCAATATAGGCTTCATATAGAATCATACTTATACTTGACTGAAAGTTATTATTGTAAGAAAACTTGATCAGAGGAATATGGTATTCCAAACTACCATCAAAAATCCAAAACATAGAGATTTAAAAGATCTTCCAATACTTGAATAGTCATATCATATTGTAAATCAGTATAATGATGAAATGTCACACTGAAATATAGTTTCATACCCAAACTTAAATGCTTGCCCCTCCATAGTATAGAGGTAAACTTTCATCTCTATCAAAGGCTATAATATGTGGTATCTATGTAAGATGATAATTTCACACACATATATCAGTGCTAAATTGTTTATAGAATTAGAATACTGAATTAGGATAAAATGAGTTAATTTAATCTAATGATCCACTACAATCCAAATTGCATCATGACCCTATCTCAAGCTGAGAAAACTTATAATAAAATCCATAGTCATTTCTTCCCATTTTCACTCAAGAATGGGTAAGAACTACTAAAAACCTCCTAATCTCTAATATTCTGCCTTCACTAACTAACATGTTTCACATTTAAAAATAAAATATACTACATTTTTTTTTAATTTAGGCCACCAAAATATACATTTCATATCATTGTATAGTTTATTACTTCATGGATGAATATTATACCTAGAATAATGAGCTTCATACATAATAACCAATCTCAAATCTCTAAAATTAGGAACCCAAAGTTTATTCTTATATAAGATAATACCATAATCAGATGCTCAAAGTGCAGACTTCTTACCAGTTTTGATCAGATCAATCAACTTCACATTTTCTAGTTCTAACTTTTGAGTTTTTTGAATCATTTGTTATAAAGAAGGATGAATAATCATCTGAGTTAATATACTATATATAATCTTGATTATCATAAGAAATCACCTTCAACTATAATATCTTTATATCTCATACAAGGGATTAATTAGAAGTAAGCGAAATGCATGAAAAAATTTAGAAGACTTTAGCATCTACTATCACATTAGCCTTACTAAGCTAATATTAAATAGTTAGATAATTGTCTTTAATTAATTAAAGCCATCTCCTTTACCTTGATCCTTTTGAGTAAATATATATATTTCAAACTCTGATAATCAATGAAAATTTCACATATGCATTCATATAGATAGTGTCTTCGAATCTTCAAAGAAAAGACCACAGTAACAAGTTATAGACCATGCATCAAATAGTTCCTTTTGTGTGGCTTCAACTATCTGATATCATAAGCTATCACATTTCCATGTTACATCAATACACATCCCAGTCCTCTCAATGAAGCATCATTAAATATCCAAAATCCTTCTATACTATATGGTAGAGTAAAAAATTAGAATATAA
The DNA here is from genome assembly GCF_001605985.2 of Dendrobium catenatum. Taxonomy (NCBI): domain Eukaryota; kingdom Viridiplantae; phylum Streptophyta; class Magnoliopsida; order Asparagales; family Orchidaceae; genus Dendrobium; species Dendrobium catenatum. The sequence goes on from NW_021319930.1 coordinate 503,523, forward strand.
GTCAAACAATCATTCAACTTCTAAAAGCTAGCCTCGCTATCATATGCCCAAATAAAAGCTGCTATATTTTGAGTCGATCTCATTAGAGGTGTAGAAATTTGAAAAAATTCCATCACAAAAATCATGTAATAAACGACCATGCCTAGAAAGTTACATGCCTCAAATATTAAAGTAGGTCTCGGCCAATCAATAACAGCTTGAACCTTCTGAGGATCTATAGAAATACTTCAATTACTTAGTGCGCACCCCAAAAAAGATATGTTCCTCAATCATAACTCATATTTGAAGAATTTTATATATAGCAAATGCTACCTCAGAGCCTCCAAATTAATTCTCAGATTTCTAGCATGATCTTCATCAGTAGTAAAATAAAACAAAATATCATCTATGAACAATATCGCAAACTAATCCAAATAATGTCTAAATACCTTATCCATCAAATCCATAAAAACTATAGGTGCATTTTTTTTTTGTTACCTTCTCAGTTTTCAAAACTTAACCTTAGTATGATAAATTTATGATGATTACTTTTAAATTTAATTAAATATATAATATATGAAATAATTAGAATTTTAGATTAGTGGGTTTGTCCTTCTAGGCTGTGTTGGCTCACATCTCTTCTATATTCTTTTTCAAACCAAGGAAAAGGAAGGAGCCAATTGAGTAGATGTGGTCCCAGGTTTTGATATGTCAGAGTCTATATATGTATTTTTCTAATTTTTGTGAGTCATCGCTATTTATTTATTTGCTCTTGTAGCCTTGTAATGTAGATAATATATCATTTATAAATATATTTTAATGATGAAAAAAAAAAGAAATTTGTGGATGAATTTATTGTATTTTTCTCAATGAAAGTGAATTAGTAGCTCTATAGCCTGGGTAATTAAAAATGAAATTTGAATAGTCATCAAAACTTAGATCTTGGGCTGGCATGTCACAATTCAACATTATAGAACATATTTAATTTTATCTGTGAGTATTATTGGGTTGGGTTGTAACATACAATCATTTTTCAATTTGCTAAATAATATATATTTCAAATTACCTAGTGGAAATTTCTTAAAAAATACTTAAATGTCTAGAATGATCATATTACAACATATAAAAAATTTGTGAATAAAACCTTATCCTTATTTTTAAGTTATGAAATTAAAAATTAAATAATGAAAATTAAAAAAAAAATTATAGTTTTGAAAATTGAGATAGGTGAAATGTAGCCTACCTCTATTATATAACTTTTCTAATTGAGAAGCAAAAGATGGATTAGAATCCCCCAAATTTAGTTTTCTCTCTCTTAAATATCTCCCTCTATCTAGTTGGTTGATCTTAAGGGGGAAGAAAATTATTTTAATAAAATAAATTGATTGAAAATTGATATTTTAATAAATTTGGGTCGAGTATCGTCTAGCGCCATAGCATTCCCAAGGAAAAAAAAGTTAGATTTTCTATTCATACACACAAACCCTTAGGACTTGCTTCATAATACATTCAGATACTCGCATGCATACATAACAATCACATAAGATATAAACAGGGGCGGAGCCACAATGGGGGCACGTGCCCCCACTGGCCCGAATTTTTTTTAGTTCAAGTTAAATTATGATATTTTTATTTATATATAAAAAAAAACGCAGCACATACATGCAGATAAACTGCTCGGTCGCCCAAGTCCTGTCTCTCCCGACTCTCCACTCTCCACTCTCATCTTTTTCTTCTTTTCTGCTACCCCTCTTCTCCTTTAACTTCTCCGCCAATCCACCATCCTCTCTCTCTCTCTCTCTTCTTTGCATTAGCTTTACACGGATTAGGAAGACAAGAGTGGAAGGAGTTAAATGACTGGAATGCCCTTCTTATTTAAAATTGATAAGACAGGTTGAATCGAAACCTACCTGTTACTGCCATAAAAAATAAAATATGGAAATGTAATTGACATAAATAGTTAAATACATATATATTATATTTCTAGAAGTTTTAAAGCGTTTTGTTAATATTATGGTATTGTGTTGCTTATTAATTTTTAATTAAATTATTATTAAATCCAACAAAAATAAATTAGAAAATTTAGTGCAAATTTTTTATATATGACATAAATTAGCAATCAATAATTTTATTAAAATATTCCACGTTAGAAAATTCTTAATTTTTTATCATTAAAAATTAATATATATACATATATAAAGAAAAAATATGTATATTAATTTTTTTTTATAAAATTAACAACTAAATATTTAAAATATTATAAATTTTTGTGTAACAATTAATAGAATATAGAATTTAAAATTTTATTAAAAATAAATATTAATATTCTTAAAAGATAAAAGTATTATTTCACTTTAGACTCTTAAATAGAAGGACAAAAAAGTTAATAAAAATATATTATGAGTATATTAAAATTTATTAATTTGTGCCCCCACTGATGAAAATTTCTGGCTCCGCCCCTGGATATAAATACGTAAAGTTTAGTGTGTTACCCTTATTAAACTAGGTCAAAAAAGGTGCAAATGCATACTACCCTCGAGCACCGCCGGTCGCCCTACCTCCACCATTGTCATTATCTTTAAATTTTACACTACTTTCATTTTACCTCCAAGTTAAAATAAAAAAATCACATTCTTTTATTTTACATTCATCTAAACAACTTCAAAACATTTATTTTACACTCCATTCCCTTTTTAACTAATTAAAACAACTAAAAAAAGATTTGATGAATTAATAATCAATATTATTATATTAATAGTAACAATCATTATCTTAGTAAACTATATCAATATATTATGTATATATATATATATATATATATATATATATATATATATATTATGCTTTATACAATGGTGGAGCAAGAAAATATTTTTAGGGGGGGCCTAAATTATTTTTTTTTTAATTTTCCTTCAACTTTTTACATTCAGACTTGGATGAATATATTCAGTTATAAAAATGATAAAACTTTGATAGTGAATTAGTTTATTTTTTTCCTTCACCAAATGACTTACAAACATTAAATCACTTGATTACTGCTAGAACGGGTTCAATATATTAATTAAATACATGATATTAAAAATCTTATTGCACAAAAATAAATCATAAAATCTCTTTAAGATCGAATCAATACAGGATTAAGCTAATATCAACCAAGAAAAAAAATGTAAATGAATAGGAAATTAAATTTGGAGTGATTTGAATGGACGGCCGATGTTAAATCTCTTGATCGTGAACCGTTTATTGAGCATTTAAATGTCTTAGTGATATTAGAATTCGGCGATTTTGGGCTCGTTGGATTCGTCTCGTTTAGCCTCTCAATTCGACTATAAGCATTTCATGTTTGGAAACCATTTGGTAATCCAAATTATGGCTTAAACCTTCCAAATATGCTTCGAGTCTTTGATTTTGGGTCATTTGGGTTCGGATTGAGTCGAATTTGGTGCCGTCGGGTTCGTATTTTCGAGACGTTCAATTCGATTTTAAGTTTGCTGAAATCGGAGTTCAAATGGTCTCCGATTTAATTTTTGAAGTTTCCAAAATACAATCATAAATCAAATAAGAACTTGAACTTCAAAATTTCTATCATCCTTACTTACATGATAGAAAAATGTGATGATGGCTGGTACAATAAATCCAACCAATGAGTGTAGAACATCACAATACGATGTAAAGCTACATGACCACACTTTAGATTAGAAGTTGCCCTTCGGATTTGGACATGGGAAGCCCTAACTTGCATACATGAAAAATATCAAGTTTTCTTTACTGGTTGTTTGAATCTGAAGCTACTTTTCTAAGCATAATATTCTCTTTGATGTTGATTGATACTAATCTTTTTTACTAGCTTAATTAAAATAGGGTACTTTATGGGTGTTATTTACATGGAAGTCACAAGTAAAAATGTCAAACATAGCCTTCATTAGCTCATTTAATTTGCTTTCAAGGTGATGGATGTTGTCATCTTTTTCTCTTGATTATGACAACTCATATGGTGGATTAAGATGGCTCTTATTTTCACCTGCTTCTTGATTTCTTTCCTCAACTATATGATTGGCCCGTGATATTTAGCTACTTATTGTAATGACCTGAAATTGTCTAAAAAAAATTTAAACAAAAAATCTATATTATTTGAACTAGAGCTATGCGACACTATTCTTCGTGGCGCTATTCTTTCCTCAATGTTGTTGAGAGCATTGCAGCATTGAGGTTGTGGCACCCCAACGTTGAGCTCTTCGGTTTTTGGACAAAAAAGGGGTTTTTGGATGAGTATTGTGGCATTGGGTTGCTCCGCCACTGCACTGGGCCTCAGGTGGCGAGCACAATAGTACTAGGTAGATGAGCGTTGTGACACTAGGTCAAAATAGTAGTTTTTAAAATAATAAAATATCTTAATCCATTCACTTAAGCCATTCTATCCTAGCTATCCCCCATTCATGCATGCCTTGCCAAGGAAGAAAGGAGGAGTGAGAGAGAGAGGAGAGAGAGAAAATCATTTTGGCCATTTCCTTCCATCAATTTTAGTATGAGATTTCCTCTTATCATGATAGGTAATCCGAATCCAACCCTTATTTTCAGTCGTTTTGTGTTTAATGAATTTAATCTCCTCTAAATTGATAAAAATATATTGTATTCAGATTTACCAAACTTTTATCATGTGACTTTTTTTATATGATAGATATGATTCTCAGGAGCATTTTGATTGTAATGTTATTGAATTTCACGAGGTAAATTGATAGTTATAATTTTATGTAATAGTGTATAAATTTTATATATGTAATAGATTATTACATCTCATACATTGATACTAAATTTGCATAGAAAATGATATGACTGATATAATATAAATATGACATTGTAAGATATGTTAGCTAATTATAAAATAATTAAGGTTGGCTAATTATATAGGAGGGTGGATTAACAATCTTTCCTTTAAATTATGTGTTATAATGTAATCCCAATACAAGATAAAGACTCATAAGGGGACAAGGTACTTTAACAAGCAGGAGTGTGACTCTTACAAGATAGCCATTTGACACCTAATGCTTGATACTGAAACAAAATATAGAAAATATCATATACCTAACTGAATGTCATGTCTTACAATTTATAATTGTCTCCATGTTTACATGTATTTACATAAGAGCATATGAATTAATTGATAAATAAAAATGATATAGAATTGATTAAACTACTATTGAGACTAATATAACATGACATATCATGTGACTGGGGCACTGATAAATAATGATAGACATATTAATACAACACACCTATACGATATGCTGGTATAACATATTGATACATGACCTAATAATTCATGGAAGCATCTAATATAGCCACCAACATGCATATCACTGATAGAGAATTGAGGCTCATTTTATTGTACAATACCTGTTATTGATTGATAGACTTTTTATTGATTTTATCATAGATTGATGGTATTCTTTTGCTTTGTGAGATATTCTAGTTTTACAAATCATCTTAATTTATAATTGTAATTGATATTGATTTCATAGATTGATTTTTGTTCATTTTGATAGCATAATAATTGATATTGATTTGGATTGGGCAAATTTTTTTATCTTGCAAATGCATTGGTAGATTTTTGTTGCCCATTGAGCTTTGCTCATTAACCACCAACCTAGGAGAGCTGTAGGTTAATATATATAGTAATTAATTTAAAAACAAATTCAACAAATATATTATCTCCCTTCATCTATGTTTTGTTCGTTCACATTGGCCTTTTTTATATGCATTGAGCATATACTTCATTGCTATTTCTTAATTTGATGGCCATGCGTGTTCATGAAAGCTGCAGGTTAGAAAAGTTTCCATCTTTTTTTTATCATAGGGACTAAAATTACAGCTCAGAGGTAGGCTTTGATGGACGAATTAGAAAAACAGTGGATGAACTGTGGAAGAACTCTTTAATTATTTTCCAAGCGAGTCAGTCAATCTATAATTCAAATCGTTATGGATCCAGCACTGTTGAATTCAGTTCAGACTGATTGTTGGATTGATTTATGCAGAATCTGATAGTTTGCTTGGTATTTTAGATTCAAAATTTAAAATTTTGATATTTTAGATCCAAAGGACTTCACGCCAATTAATAAATAAAGAGACAAATCATAGAAGATTAGTGGGTGCTTAATGAATGCTAATTTGCATATAAAATAGCCGAAAGGAATCTTGCTGTTGATCTGTTCTGAGAGTAAAAAAATGTTTTGGTTTCTTTTTGTCACTCTTCAAGGGAGAGGACAAAGAAAGCGTGGTGTTGCCAACACTAACCCTAAAATTTCGGAGGTCCACTGCTTTATTGCTGTCTTCGAGATCCAAAGACCTCCTCACAGTATATTGGGAACAGTTTCCCGCATTGTGGAGACCTCCTGGAGCACTAATTTTTTGGCTTCCCATTGGTCTGCCGCGCTTTAGCTGGATATGGAAGGTTTGTCTCCTCTAAAGATCCCGTCTTTTTCACGTAGTTTAGCTGCCAATGCGGCTCATTCATGGATTTCTTGGTTCTAAATAGATAGCACGCATTTGTTTTCAAGAAATTACTGCCGAGCTGGTTATTGGTGTTATTGCCTTAGGTATCGAAGGTCTTTGAATTCCACAGAAGAATACTGATCTTTGTTGCGAGGTTTCTTTATAAAGGGAAACTTCTGTCTAAAATTTTCATGAATTCCAAATTTTGTTGAATCTCATCTGTGCCTGTGTGCTTGCAGTTTTTATTTTGGGTTTTACTTCAACTGGAATGGAAATCTATTTTACATTACTGTCCTTTTTTCAATGCCCGCAAATTCAGTAGCTATCTGTGTGTCGTCATTTGGCTATCTCAAGCTTTGCGTTACGAGTTAAAATGCTTTGTTTCATACTTTGCATCACATATTTTACTGCACCAGCGGTCATCTTGAGTGAATTCAGGATTCTTTTGAGCTTTCAGGCTTGGGTACTTGTAATAAAGTTCTTTTGACCTTGAGTTGTCAGTTGAGTTGACAATTACTCCCTAGAGCAGAGACGAAGAACTTGGGTGGGCTCAGAAACTCTTAAAGTGATTTCACAAAATCCAGTAGAAAAAGCCACAAAAAAGCTAAGTGTTGGCATGACTGTTACGTGATAGAGAACAAATTTGAAGGAGATCTTATATGACTTTATATTAATTTGGAGTGGTTGAAGGGGGAGGGTAAACAATTAATTCAGCAGGCACGAGTCATTTAAAATTCTCTAGATGATTGAGGAAATCAAATAACGATTGGTATTTCTTATATGCAAGGATATTTATTTTGTGGTGAAAAATTAGAAGTCATTCAAGCCCATAGATGCTGGCGATGAGTTGGATGAATTTTTATCCCCTCTTAATGTCTGCAGCCAGATTGAGAGGATCAACTTAAAGAGGATAGACTATTCACCATTGGAGATAATGGCTTGCCATGACATCGAGGTGCTTCACCCAGTCTACAAGAAAGGACTGTTGGCCTCCCAAGCAAAATGATCTACTTTGGAGATATGAACAACCTTTTTCCCTCAAATTCAGTTGATTCAAAGGAGAAGAGGGGAGGAGGACATGATCAGAAGATCAAAGGATTAGTTGAGATGTCTAACTTGTTACTGAGAGGAATTTGTCAAAATTGATAAGAATCAATGAGGACAAGTGGAGCTCAAAAAACTTTGGGAAGAGTTCTGCATCGAGAGTCACATAACTTATCCTCAGTTCCCCAAAGTTGGTGCCACTTTGTTGTAACTTTATCAAGCTTAACCCGAAAGAATAGGGTTTTGGAAACATTGCCGCAATCTTGTCACGCACTCGTCAACGAGATTCTATTGCAACTTTTGCACTTCTTTTTTGTTCGAGGGTTTCAGATGGGAGGGGGGGATTTTGATTCTTAGGTGTAATGCGTTGAAAATTAATTTATGGTCACACATTCGTCGGCCAGTTCCTATTGCAACTTTTGCACTTCATTTTTGTTAGAGGGTTTCAGATAGGAGAGGGGGGAGGGATTTTGATTCTTAGGTGTAATGTGATGAAAATTAATTTCTTGTCACGCATTCGTCAGCCAGATCCTATTGCAACTTTGCACTTCATTTTTGTTAGAGGGTTTCAGATAGGAGGGGGGGGGGGGGGGGGGGGGATTTTGATTCTTAGGTGTAATGCGATGAAAATTAATTTCTTGTCACACATTCGTTAGTTAGATCCTATTGCAAGTTTTGCACTTCAATTTTGTTAGAGGGTTTCAAATAGGAGGGGGGGGGAGGATTTTGATTCTTAGGTGTAATATGATGAAAATTAATTTCTATAATTAGTATTAATTAAGTAAAAAAAGATGTTCATCAAATTAATATTATTTATGATATAATTTGATTAAATATAAATTCTTATATTTAATTAGATTTATAAATTATAAATGATATAATTAGTGTAATTATAATTGCTAATAAATTTTTAATTAAAATATTAATATTTAATTAAATAAATCATATATAGATATATTATTCTATAAAATTAAATCAACATTAATGATTGATATTAGTAAATAAAGAAATTGATATTTATTATTTAATTTGACTAAATTGAAATTGTTAATTAATTATCTTAGTAAAATTGAGATATTTTTTCATGCTAATTATGATTTAACTAATCTAATTAATATTGATATAGGCAGATTAATATACTAAAATATCAAAATCATACAAATTCTTAGATCCTTAAATAATTTGCCAAATAATTTGTGTAGATTTAATAATATTTAATACTTATCTCATCAAATAATTTTTAGGATTTAATTCACACAGGATTTACTAAATCCATATTTACTGAATTTACTAAGTCCTACTTAAGTGAAATCATATTTGCAGCCAACTACCCTAATGTAACTGTCTAACTGACATCCATCTCTTCTATAAAGGGATGCCATAGTAAATGGAAGGGAGGAGGAACTTAGAGGATTATAGAGTGACTAAGAGAGAGATGACTCAAGGAAGTGGGAGAACTTCTACTTCTTCCTTGCTTGGTAATTGCCTAGTTTACCCCAATTCGCTTGTTTAGCATGTCGGTTGGATCTCCATTCTCCATTCGGTGTTTAACAGGTGGGGTGGGACTATTCTTGATTTTCTTTTTCAAACTTCTTTTTGTTTTAATTTCCACAATAAATTTTGGCTTTGGCAAATCTGCAAGCTTAAGTAGTTTTATATTGCATTGGCGGCTTAGTTGTATTTATATCTTAAAGGCATTTTTTTTGTAATTTAAAGAACATATATTTTTGGATTTTGTTTGTGCTATAAGATTGTTGGTTTCAGTAGATCTAAAAGTTTTCGTTGAAACACTTCACTTAGATGAAAATATGAAGATGTGTGGTGTGTTCTCTTGTGGCTTCCTTCTATTGTATTTCCTTCAGCGGTCTAGCCATCTAGGAGTGGTGCCTTCTTGGATTACAATTGTGTCGGTGATTGACTTCCTTTAACTGCATTGTATTGTATCTTATATTGGTTTCTTCCATTGCTATTTTTTCCCTTAAACATGTACTGTAGCTGTGTTCTGCTATTAGTTTTTTTTTTGGCATTATGTTATTTACATGGTAAATTGCTGGTAAGGTCTGAAATTGAATTTTTTTGCCAAACCAAGATTTAAAACTTCTTGTTCTTAGGGGAATTCAAGTGTGTTGAATTTATACTTGTAGGATGTTCTTTGAGGATTCTTAGAAGTTATTTATTTTGGATTATAAACAAGACCCTTTGGGCATATAAAAATTATCAAACATCAGATAGTGAAATAAAAATTCAATTTACTTTTCAATTCTCGTTTGTGCGCTTGCGTGTATACTCTTCCGAGTTCTTTGTAAGCCTTGACAACAACTTTCGTGGGATGAATTTCTTTGTATCAACTTGTGATTTCTCACTTGGTGATTTTTTCTAAATTGTTTAGTGTTGGATTAACTTGTATGATTGAGATATTGCCAAGTTTGATGTGTCATATTTTTCTTGGTGTGAATTTTGATTATTGCATAATTTATATTCTTTCTCAAATTTCTTATGAAATTTCAGATTTCAAGTGTCTTTTATATTATCAACTTGTTGTTTTCAAGTTTTTTTAAAGTGGGACAAAGGCTTGATGTTGTTGTTGTTGTTTTCAAGTTTTTTAATGATTGAAGACTTTTCTTTGAGAATGCAATTCTATTAAGTGTGGCAATTTCTTGGTCCTATGTTAACATGATTCATTTTATAGATTCTTATGATCGAAGCCTTAAACCTCATTATATGTATGAATTCAGGACTCGGATATTGGACGAGCTGAATGCCGATATAGAAATTATTGAGGAGATCAAGAGAACTTGATCACAAACTGGCACAATGGTTGGTCTAATATTAAAAGTAGGAACTTGATCAACACTCTAATGAAAAATCTCTATAACACTCTCCTTTTGAAGTATGATGAAGGTTTTGATCAGGTGACGAATGCAGAGTACATTTTCAAACTAATTGATGAAGTTATAAAGTATATTGGATATGATATAACTATACAAGTTGTCACTGACAATGCAGTGATTATATGATGGATGGAAATAAATTAATGGAAAAGAGAAAGCATCTTTATTGGACTTTCTGCCACTCATCGTATTGATTTAATTATTGAAAAACTTAGAGATATGCCTTAGCATATGATTGCTTTGACTAATGGCTAGAATATTAGAAAGTTCATTTATAATCATAGTTTGGTTTTAGCCTTGATGAGGAAGTTCACTAGAAAGAACTCATAGGACCCAAAACTACCAGATTTTCTACAATGTACTTATCTTTACAAAGCATCCTATAAGCAAGTAAACCTTTTATGGTTATTATGCTTGGGCTAAAAAACTTGAAGGTAAAGAAGCGAGGAAAATTATCTTGCGATTTTGGTAAGTATAATTTATGCTATTACTGTAAAACCCCTCCAAAGCTGATTTTTTTGAGTGCAGTTAGTCCGTACGATCTGGCCTTAGTCCCGGACGAACTGAAGAAATTGTGAAGAAATCTGTCAATTTCGTGTGTACGAACCTGGAAGGGTCGAGACGATCCGTCTGGACGAAATTTGTCCAGAGAGCAAGTCGTCCGGACGTTATTTAATTTCATCTGGACGAAATTCTGCCCAAGGGCAAATCGTCCCGGGACGAATTTTGGATCGTCCGGGACGATCTGTGTTAAGAAATATCCGATAGAGATATTTTGAAGAGAGAGAAAGAGAAATCAGGAGAGAGAAAGAGAAGGAAGAGAAGGAAAAGCTTGGTTTACGAGTGGCCTAACGGCTCCTGCTGTATGCTATGAATCAAGTTTGTTGTTTGTTTACGATAAGCCAGCGCCCAATAGAGCCTAGCCCGGACGGACCAAAATGGTCTAGCGAAGCCGGTCCCCGCTTGGTGTAAGTACTTCTCGAACTTGATTGAAAGCAGCACAGCTTTTCAGGAGAGAATCATTTAAAATCTCTCTTTCTTTTCTTTATCGACTAAAGATTCATGGTATACTTTTTCTACACACATTTTTATTGATTGTTTTGGTGTTCAGTCGAGCCTTCATCGATCGGAACAACAAAAGAAACTTTGAGGGAGCTACGCTATACATAATACTAAGGGACCCAGGCTCTGCCCGAATGATACGATCAGCAACTTCTAGTACCCAAGCTGATTCTGCTCAACTTCAGAGGACTCTTCCTCTACCTTGTCTGCCCATCCTGCCGCCACGATACGGCGTAGGAGGTACTGACGTCGGCAGTCGGAATTCAGGTGCTACCTTTGGAAGCTGAACCTGGGGCTTACGAGGTCCATCCTCACCCTGTTGGCGGGGAAGGTAATGCCCTGCATCCTCGTACAAGCCGATTTCATACACTGCAAACGGTTGGGTATCACCCTGTATACAGTACTCAAACCCGTCACGCTGATATTTCATACATTGATGAAGCGTTGAGGGAATCATCCTGTACTCATGGATCCACGGAAAGAGAGGAACCCACAAAAGCCTACATAGCAGTTCAAGTATCTAGTGAGTAGGGCGTCGTGCCAAGAAAAGCAAAAATCTTTCTCGACTTCTGCTAATTCAACCATTGTTAACCAGTCAGCGCGGGAAATAGCTTTAGCTCTAATCAACCGAAAACTGCACCTATATATTCAGAAGGATCCACTGCGTAAGTCAAACTAGAGCTTTTTTCGCCAAGTTCTATTTAGTCAATTACCAAGGATCCAAGCTCATTGAAAATGGTTAATAAAGCTGGGTCGGCAGTACGATCTTTCAGGTCAAGGAAATTGATGTACAAACCATTTGGTAGCTTCTAAGTTCCTAAAAGATAGTCATGGTATACCCGGTTACCTATAAGTATGAGAATCTCCCATTCATGAGAAAATAAAGCAAATTTCAATTGGAAATTAAGAGTAAATCAAAGATTGTACTTGTTAAGTAAGACTACTGTATTGTATTGCATGCGTACAGAACTGTTCTTATGATTTCTTGATGGATTTACTGTTTTATTGAGATCGATTGATTCCTTGATATAGAATTGATTTATCGATATTGAATGGATTTAACGGATTTACGGGTTTACTGTTACTATACGATTTTATTGATATGGCATACGGTACATGTCACTGAACATTGATACTGATACTGATATGGATATGGATGCCTGGGGCGTCACAATTACAACTACGAAGCCTTTGTTCATGTTTTAAGAATGATTGATGCAGAGAAAAAGCCAGCTATGAATGTCATTTATAATGTAATGAATGTGAAAAATGAGTTAATAACAAAAGGCTTAAAGGGAGATGATAGTTTTCATAGGTTTTCATAGGCTTTATTATTGGAGTGATGGCTAGAAATGATTATAGAGGGCTAGTTTATGATGTAGATTGTAGAGGCATGTTCTTGAATTGTTGGTGGGTTGGATTGAAATTTCAATATTTTCCGTTTACATTTTACAAATTTTTTTATTCCTTTTACTTTCGTTTCATATACTTATTAATCTATGTAATCATTTTCCACAAACATATATGTAAGCTTTGATTGCTTAGTCATACTCAATTTAATGTTTATTAGACAATTAATATAAACAAATACATATACATGATATAATATTCAACAATTAAAATGAAGCAAAATGAACTAAAATTGCTATAAAACAATTTAATAACCCACTTTACTTCTCTTTTGAGTGTTGGATTTCTTTCAAATTCTAAGCTTTCTTTAATGCAACTTAATCTTTTCCTAAGAACTCTTGTTATCTTCAGTACATTGCCTTAGCTCAACGATTTGAATCCTTTACTCAATAAATCTTCCCTTCCTTCACTATCAAATCAAGACTTATACCAATTGGATTTTTCTCTTTCTCTGACATTAAAGGTAGAAATTCCGAACTCCTCTTCCTTCTTCTTCTTGTTGCTGAGTACCAAAATTTCGACAACCTCAATAGAAAAGCTTTTTCATCTTTCTCCAAATTCTTTTCACACAAATTCCTCCTTCTCTCTCAATTCCTTCTCTTCGTCATGATTGCCACCCCCTCTTGACTCCTTTTGCTCGTTTCGTCTTTCTCACCAACCTTCGCTCGCCTGTTGAATTGAGGGACATGTTTCATCCCTCAACTATTAAAACTAAATCAAATTAAGTTCTAGAAACTAAAATAAGTGTCAAAGTTAACTCCAAAGTTAAATATGAGGGTAGTTTAAGTAGTAAAAGTATCTATGATGCACTAGCACTTTTCCTTAAAGAGCCGTGCAGTGTACGACACTCCTCCGACACGACACGCGTTTGACACTCATCCAACACATATTCGACATGCCAAAAATGTGTCTGATTTAAAAAAAATATTAAATACAAATTAGAAATGTGTGTCTTAAATATTTTATAAATTTTTTAAATATAATTTATTTTATTTAAAATATAAAAATAAATTTCTTATTTTCTATTTACAACACAAAATCAATCACCCGTACTCAATAACCCATTCATTGAATATTCTCATTTTCATTTCTCTTTGGCGGGTCGCGACTTTGGTTTAACAACAATACTCGATGTCATCTCAACATCGACGTAATGTCTTTACAAGATCGACATTTCAAAACCATCTCGACATCAATGTCTAATACTATCTTAACATTGATGCTCAACACTAATAATTTTTACACCCACAACTTGACAACTTATCTTCGTCCGACATCGTTTTAACATTGATGACTGATGTCCTCTCAACATCGATGCCCGATACTTACTGCCTAACATCGATTCCCGACTCTTGACATCATTGTTGTCTCCTCTCTCGATGTCTGATACACGACATCGATGTCTGACTATTAACATCATAATATTAATCATTTTAAGTACAATTTTCAGTTAAATGAATTATTATTTCTAAATTATTTATAATATTATACTTATTCAACTTTTATACACAAATTTTAAAATATAAAAAAATATAATATCGTATTCAACCCTTGTCCGTGTCCTATATTTTCAATAATTGACGTATCTTGTGTCGTGTCGTATCTGTGTCGCCGCGTCCGTGTCTGTGCATCATAGACAAGTATATGTGAGATTACATTAAATATATTGCTTTATGTTATCATTTAATAAATTATAATATATATTTAATCTATTAAATGATATGTGTGAATAATTACTGGAAAAAATATATTTTTTAAAAGCAAAATCTAAATTGTTTTCTAAGTAATTGATAAGCAAACCTGTCTCCGTCTCTTTGTTAATGTCGCACATTGCTCGCTGTCTCCGTCCCTAGATGTCGTAGCGCATCGTGATTGCTCGGCCTCTCGCATCACTTGTGGTCGCTCGCAGCAACATGCATCTTGTGTCTTGCTTGTAGTGTGTCTGATCTCGCTTGCGACCTCTTGCGTCACTTGCGGTCGCCTGCAGCAGCATGACCTTTCACTCACAGAGCATCGAAGCATGATGCTTTGCTTGTAACTGCAGGTCTTCTGCCTCACACAATTTTGTCTCTAGGTCCGTCTCCAGGAATTATGGCGAGAAGGTGAATAATTAGGTTTGAAGTTTTTTTGCTAAAATGCCCGCAAAGAAGCGAATGCTTGTTGCTTCTTCTGTTAATTTAAATGAAAATTTTACCAGAGGGACATAATTGGACAAATTTTAATAGTTGAGGGACTAAATTGGGGCAATGCGAAACTCTGGGACTAAATTGAATATTTATCAATAGTGGGGGACTATTTTGAGCTTTTATTCTTTCTTTAAAATGTATTTGGAGTTTTAGTGGCTCTTACAATTTATTAGAAAATGTTGTTAATAATGTTAATGAAGGGAAAGTTTAAATAATCATTCGGCTATATGTTTGTGCCTCGTTAATTTGATCGTCTGTTTCTGTACTATCTCTTTATTAGACCGAATCACATTATCGGTTCTTTTTGTGCCGATGTTGGCAGCTCTGATTGAACCGATTTTAACTTCATTCACGCTAACGAGTTCATTGTCTCGACTATGTTGATTCCTCATTTGAACTTCTCGCCTACTCCGGCTCAACATCTACTCCACAATCAAGTTGCTGAGGAATGACAATTGGATATACATTGAGGGGAAGTCTTGGTCTGTTGCTACACTAGACCTGCTTTTATCTTAATAACTAGTCATCAAATTTGAAATATTAATTTTCCCGGCTATTTGTTATATGATTACTATCATCTAAATTTTTTATCATTTAAGAATCTCTTCGACAAAAATCTAAGCAGGTGATAAAAATTACCTGTTCCTTCTAGCAGGATCTCATGCTTTCCACCCACCCATCCATCCATCCATCATTTCATTTTGGAATTCCCTTGACCAAACTAATTATTAAGAAAAATGATCTTTTCCTTTTCATTGGAGGACAATCTTTTCATCATCGACTCATGCATCAATCTCGTTGTGTATGTAGTTTAAGGGATAATAAATAATCTATGAATGTAATAATAAATGAGAGCCTCCTTGGTCTTTTTAATTCCTTTGGTTCTTAATATTCTTATTTATGTATATTTTATGTGCTGGTTATAAAAAAGCAAGTGCTTGAGGAGAGTTGATAGTATTGTTGAGTTAAAAAAAAAAAAATTTTCCGTAAAGCCAATGACTCCTGTGCAAACCGTTAGCTAGAACACAGGTGATTTTGTATAATTCTGATTACGTCTTCAGGTGCTACTGTACTGACGTTTGAGTTGTTCAGCTATCAAGCGAAGAAGGAAAATTTACACTGAATATACTTCTTTCCCTCAGAACCTTCTCTTTCGTCATTTTAAAGCCTTCAGTCAGATTCTATGATTTTGGGAGAAAATGGTAGAAAAATGTGTAGCTCCGAGTAAATTACACTTGAGGAAGGAGCTTAGTGTTCTTCAAAAGGCACGCTTTTTACGTGATCCTGAAACATGTTCATCATGGAGATCTCTTAGTTCTAAATCATTTGTTGCTTGTAATTTACGTCATCAGAATGATATAAGAGATGTCTCAGCTACAGAAAATATTTCAAGTGGATTGCTTGAAATACCTCCTACAAGTGAGAAATCCAGAAAAAAAGTGTACCTTTATAATTGGAAAAATCATTCTAATAAATCTAGTGAAAGCGCAATAAAGTTGAATGAGGATGGAAATCGGCTATCTGTTGAGAGCAGTATTGAAGACTGTGTAAACAGTTCTCACAAGGAAGAGATTGTAGGTGATACGTACCTTTTACCTGCTGCAAATATTTCTAATGTTAGAGATGCAGATCTAGGGACTCCAAGGAAATCTAGTACGAGGTTGAAAAAACCAGCTATTTCTAACAAACGAGGTACAAAGCATGCAGTAATTTTGAAGCAGACGGACCTTCCATCTAGTCCCTTGGGAGTTCTTAGCTCAGTTGAACAATCTGATGATACAGGACATTGCAACAATGAAGATGCACAACATGTTGGGCTTGATCTGCTTTGCAAATCTTCACTTTGTTCTCCTTCTGCATCATCATTGTTTTCTGGCTCTGGATGTGCAAACTGGCCCCGGCCTTCCAAAATATTCAGAAATACTAGAAGAGATGGGTCACCTCATTCCTGTACTCCTGCATCAACCAGCTCTTACTACAGGCATGTAAACCGGAAACCCAGTACTACTGGGTCTTTGGGTGGAACAACTGCTTCTTTTGAATGGGATGAATTCGATCCGCTGGACTTACCCGGGCGTCAAGGATGCGGGCTTCCTTGTTATTGGTCAAAGAGAACGAAAGATAGGGGTTGCAGAGGCTGCTATTCTCCATCATTATGTGATGCTACAAGGAAAATGGGAGGTAGAATTTGTTGTAGGAGCCAGAAAATGTACAATGCAAAACGATCAAATGGCCTTGACAAGCCAAAACACCTTCCAAAGTCTTCGCAAGGCCTGCCTTTGTTAAACAATTACTGTGATGATAGATCAAGTGATGAGCTCTCAACAAATTTAGGGGAGCGTGACTTGGAAGCATTAAGCCGGTTGGATGGCAGGAGATGGTCAAACTCTAAGAGCCAAGAGGCATTTGAAGCAGGAGGAACCGGATCAATTGCCTTGGACATTGGAGATAACAAAAGCTTGAGCGTAAAGTATAAGCCAAGGACTTTTGATGAAATAATTGGTCAGAATATTGTTATTCAGTCCCTTACAAATGCTGTCCTGAAGGGAAAAATAGCACCCGCGTATCTCTTCCATGGACCTCATGGAACTGGGAAAACATCTGTGGCAAGGATATTTTCAGCAGCACTAAATTGTGTTGCTACTGAAGGAAAAAAACCTTGTTGCTTGTGTAAGGCATGTACTGTTTCTCATGGAGAAAGCGGGTTCTTTGTGAGAGAAGTAAGTGCCACCAATAAGATGGGTATTGATAAGGTCAGACATCTTTTGAAAAATATGACTATGACTTCTAGATTATTTCAGTACAGAATCTTTATCATTGATGAATGCCACTTGTTGACCTCTAAAATATGGTCATCATTTCTTAGATTTCTTGAAGAGCCAATTTCTTATGTTGTGTTTGTTTTCATAACAATTGATCATGAAAACCTGCCGCGGGCCGTTATCTCTCATTGCCAAAAATACCAGTTCTCCAAGATTAAAGATGCTGATGTAATACGGCGGTTAAGAAAGCTTTCCGCTGCAGAAAATCTTGAGGTAGAAATGGATTCTTTAAATCTGATCACGTTGAATTCTGATGGTTCTCTTCAAGATGCTGAAACAATGTTATATCAAGTGAGTTTACTTGGGAAAAGGATTACTACTTCCCTTGTAAGTGATCTGGTAAGTCTGCTTCAGGATTATGTTTTGCTATTCTTTATTTCTTTTGATTTGCATACCAAAAAACTCTTTTCCTTCCTATTCTCATTACATGATCAAAGTTCCAAACATTCTCATATAACTTGTTTGAAGATGGAAAGCTACATGATTGAGTTGATATGGTCGTTTCAATTTATTAACATATAATCTCTCCTGCACGCTGTCTTAAATTTCAAATCATTGAAGCTTTCTTTTCGAAAAACACATTTGCTATTACCTGCTAAGGTACCGTATTAGTTTGTAACTTTAATATCTCACACTTTATTTTCATGATGTCTTTTATTTATTTTTGATGGATTACAAGATGCTAAAATATTGTGCAGATTAAACTGATTGTCTGAATTTAAACTGAGTGAAGCTGATGCATGCTTGGTGGCAAATTATCAACTAGGATTTCTGTATCTAACATATTGTTGCTATATGATACTTGAAATGCAAATTTGACAAGCATCTCTTAATTTCCTTTATTATTTATGCTAGTTGCACCTTAAGGCCAGACAAATCTAGTCAAGGGATAGCATTTCTTATTGTCTGTATTTCAGGTGGGAGTTGTTTCAGATGAGAAGTTGCTTGATCTTCTCGAGTTGGCTATGTCATCGAAGGCTGAAGAAACAGTAAAAAGGTCTAGAGAACTTATAGATTCTGGTGTTGATCCAATTGTCCTTGTTTCTCAGTTAGCTGGACTTATGATGGATATTATCGCTGGAACTTATCAGTTAGCTCATTCTCAGTATGAAAATGTGGTCCTTGGAGGGAGAAGTTGTAAGCACATCTCTGGTGTTAATGTTCTTTGTTTTGAGTTGATTGTCTTTATTTAAATTTCTTTGGAATGACATGGATGTAAAGTTGCTAATGCCTTATACAGTGCTTGATGCATAACCGTTTTTGTTGTACCGTTTTGATGATTCATTAATTGATTTATCACTGGGAACTAGTCTTTTTGCTTAGACTTCTGGACTAACCTCTGGACTACATAAAATTTGAAGCTCAAATATCCAGAAGAGAAAGGGGACAGTTAAATTTATGTGTTGGCATTACTATTTAAATGAAAACAAATGCTGAGACATTGGATTCAAATTTATTTGTAGATGATAGCAATATCTTGCTAACAAGAATTGATATAACTCAAAAGGAAAGAGGAGGGAGAAAGAGAAATTAGAGTGAGAAGTTTTGTTGTTTCATTATATTGTTGGAAAGTATAAAACTAGTGTAAATGATTTGAATGTGTTAGGCTTACCCTCCTATCCTCTATTTATAGTTTTGGATCGAGGCACGCCACTCTGACACTACTAAAAGTTGGCTACATACAAGTAAAATTATGTAGCTAGGCTTAACAAGTGCTAGCTACAAAATGAAGGTCTAGCTAGGTTGTAATTATAAAAAATACGCAGTGAGCTCATTATAAGTTCCAAGTGAAGGCAAGTTCTCTGCTGACTTCACTTTGATCTTATGAGTAACTTTGGGTTTTAGAAAAAATTTCTTGGTAAGTTGGGCAAGTAGTCTTGTGACTTTGATGCGGTGGCTAAATAGATTTGGATGCCTAGAAATTAGCAATGACTTCCACTTCATTGTTAATTTGACCTCTATAATTGCCAATCATCTCTTAAATTGGTTCATAATGATCGTCAAAATAGATTTGACTAGGCCTCATTAATTTTGGATTTATATTTAATTTCCCAATTTTTTTCTCTTTGAATGAATTCATACAAGAATAACAACAAGAAGCTTTATTCCACTACGTGGGGTCCGCTAGATAAATTTTTTTCTTCATTGTATCCTATTAATTGTCAAATTCTCATTTAAATCTAAAAAGAAAGTCATTTTTAATAATTTTTTACCATGTTTTTTTGGTGTATCTCTACCTTGCTTAACATATGTTGGATCTGATACATCTACCCTCCTAATTGGTGTTGACCACTGACCAGCCCAAGAATGGCCCCACCTCACACAATTTACTCCCAAACAACACAACTGTTTGCTCAAATGATACAATCGCCCGACCATTTCGTTTCTTCAAAACCGAACAAGAATGGCCCGCTCTCATTCGACACTCACGCATGAAACTCCATCTCCCTCTCATCACTCTGTGTTGCACACAGACACAAGAGGTCAAACATCCCCAATTACCTCTCGCTCTTGTCTGTGACAGGCGCAATATCCCTCCACACTCTATTCTTTTGTGCATCTCCCATCTCTGCATCCCTGTACGCGCATGAGACTATCAGCGTGACCACTCTGTGCATGACACTACCCATGTGACCCAACTCCGTGCACGACAATACCCGAGCAACCTTCCTGTGCAACTTACCTATGTGAGGGATATTGGAATACCATCAGGTCCAACAACTTTTCCATACTTTATTTTCTTTAAAGACTCTCTAACTTCGGTTTTACTAATACGCCGATAAAAACAAAAAAAATTATTTTCATTTAGTGTACTAAAGTCACTAAAGTCAATAGTATTTTTACATTCTTCATCAAAATGTTTAGCAAAATATCTCATCCACCTTTGTTGAATATCATCTTCTAAGAAAAATTCTTCATCCTTAATACACTTGACTTGAACTAAATCCTTACTACTCATATCTCTTTGTTTGACTAATTTATACATATATCTTTCTCCCTCCTTAGTATCTAATCTATTATATAAATCATTAAAAGCTAAGCTCTTTGCATCGCAAATAACTTTCTTAGATTCCTTACGAGTCTCTTTACAACTTTCCCAATTATTAGAATTTTCACATCTAAACCAATATTTATAACAAATCTTCATATTTTTATCTTTTCTTGCACATTTGGATTCTAACACTAGCTATTTTTACTATTAGGAGCTTTTCCCTTCAAAAATCTAAGCACATCTTTTGCAATATTCTTAATATTACTAGCCACTTTTTCCCACATAACATTAGCATCCTCATTTACAGACAAAATCTCGAGATCTAAAATCTTACTTTAAAAAATACTTTTATTAATATTCTTTAAATACCCCAATCTAATCCTAGAATATCATTTTACTTTATTTTTTATTTTTTGTTTTTTTATCTTAAAGTACAAAACTAATAATCGATGTTGGGTACATAAATTTTCTCGGAATAACTTTACAATCTTTGAAATCTAAACAATCTAGTTTTCTTATAAGAAAATAATTATTCTGGGTTTTACTATATCCATTTTTATAAGTGATAAGATGTTAATATCTTTTTTTTACAATCTAGTTCTCTTTTTTTTATATCCTAAACTATCAATCACCTTAGCATTCTCTCCAACTCATTTATTTTTCTGAATGCACATATTATTTATCTTCCTATGAATCATAATATCTATTAATTTCATTAATTTTCTTGTAAGGAAGCATATATTCCAAGTTCATATCCTAATTTTAGTTTCATGGACTAGCTTCTTTGCCCTCATCTGTTCTTGATGTGGAAACCCTTGCCCATTTAACATTGCATCCGGCGTCAGTGCAGCAGTCCTTGCACATTTGTCATTGTATTCAGGCCATACATCGCGTCGCTTTCAGGGGATGCCTTAGTATTAACCCAATTTTTTAAATGATTCATGTCATGATTATTTGACAAGTTTTACGTTGGTTGATGACTACCTAACACAACCCTCCATTTTTCTCATCGAGAACTTGAGACGTGATAAAGGCAATGTTCAATTTTGCTCTATTTAGCACATGCAATTTCGTACATTCCGGATTTATGTTTCTACTATGCTGTAACCCATTTTCTATTGATAAAAATATAGAAGCGAGGAATTTTAGGTACAAGTCTTAGTTCCCATCTAATGAAAGCTGAAAGTTCTTTCTAAATTATTTGAAAGCTTTAATTTTTCTTAGGTCCCATCAAACGAAAGGTAGAAGTTCTTTCTAAATTATTCGAAAAGCTTACATTTTCTTAGATTAAAATTATTCATTAAACTCGGACTGGTTATGGCTGGTGGCTTTTTGTTGCGATATCCTGCAATATATTTGTTGTACCTTTTCTACAATGACTTGCATTCTTTAATTAATTTCTTTATTTTCTTGAATATTTTTTTCAGTGACCAAAGACGAATTGAAGAGATTACAGCAGGCCTTGAAAATTCTTTCTGATGCTGAAAGACAGCTAAAACAGTCGAGTGAACAATCCTCATTGCTAACAACTGCATTGCTTCAGCTTGCTTCGGGCAACAATATGGAGTCTACTCAACCTAACACTATTGGGATGCTTGCCAATGAAAAAATTAAGGAGAACATGAAAATATGCTCCTCAGATTGCCATAGGTCCCACAATTTGCTTGCAACTCGGGATTCAAGCTCTGCCTTAGATCCTAGAAAAATGAGTGAAAATTCTACCTCTGATGATTTCCAGAAATCTCTTACAATGCCAAAGGGTCATGATCCAATCTCGAATGATGTCCCAGCTAAAGTTCAATCAACTAAGAGAAGATCATCAAATAAAGCTCACTTAGATTGCAATGCTAATGGAAGCCTTTGTAACTTATCTGAGATTTGGAGAAGTTGTATTGGAAAATGCTTTTCAAAGACATTGAGGCAACTGCTATCATCTCATGGAAAGCTTATTTCAATAACTGAAAATGAAGGTAAACCATAACTTCCATTGTCCATGCTACACATCTTTTTAAATCTGTAATTAACTATTCAGTTAACTGATTTACTTGATTGCTTCTTTGATTTTCTTTAGTTACTGTTCGGAGCAACTTTGTTTTGAAACTCAAATCTGTTTTTTTTTTTCCCCTTTATACTGCTTTAGGTTAAAATTTATGACGGCTTAAAAGATAGTATTTTCTAATTAACTTAAACTACGCTTTCCAAATATCATGCATTCTTTGTTTGACTTAACAAGCTCATTTCCGACAAATGAGTTCTTTATTCAACTAACATGAAGCTTTTTTACTGTCACATGTATCATATAACAATAAACTATGCTCGTATTGACAAAAAAGAAATAGCTAGTACACATAAATTTGTGCAGGTCAGAGCCTTGTATTATAGTTGCACCTATACACCGAAATTATTCAGTATTTCTCTAGAATGAAGCTCTCAATCCATATTGAGGCCTTAAAACAACTCGTGTTTCACTCTATTGTGAGCTCCAAAAATTTGCGTTGAATCTGCTGAAAGAGCTTTATGGTTTTGGGTAAAATTTTTAGAAAGCATATTAGATTGCATATAAAACACTAGCTAGATATTTTGCTTTCAGTATGCGATGACTTTATGATCTGATTTTAGGTCTTCTTTTGATGCAAACCCTTATGGTTAACTACTTCTCCTAGTGATCAGAGAGAACTTTTGATTAAAGCCAATCGTTTGTGCTAAGTGCTTAGTGTATAGTACCTTCAAAATTATTTTAAGATTGAGAAATTTATCATAGTAATCTTAGGGGGGATGATGGGGCAATGATAACGAATCTGATCTATATCCTATGGTTTCGTCATCATGGGTTTTTGTGGACCTTAGTTTCTTTAGTTGGTAGAGGTAGTCGACCTAACATGACCGAATGATCATTAATGCTTGCCATAGATTGCATTGTCCAATGGGATCTTATAGACCCGGGGTGGATGTTTATCTGTTGGGATAAATTGACTTTAGCTAGCAGAGGATTTTGTGTCCTATTAAATGCACTATATGATTCGCCACTTAGGTAATTTGGAGCCATTGGAAAACTTTTTGTCACATTAAACGGAGGCCTTCTGATGACCCGGTTAGGAAAGTTTAGGCATTAGATTTAATTTATGTTAAGAAATGTAGAGGTAGACCTAAAAAGACTTGGTTACAAAATATTAGAAATTATATTTCTTTATTATATTTAAATGAGAATTTGACTTTTAACATGACACAATGGTGAAAAAGGATTAATGTAGCCGACCCCACGTAGTGGGACAAAGGCTTGATGTTGTTGTAGTTGTGGTGGTGGTGGAAAACTTTTGGTCTTTGGTCGTGATCATAATTTAATGGTGTCATTTTGCCGCGAAATCATTCGGTTAGAGGGCTATTATTAAACCATTTAACTGTGGTGCTATTTGACGATAAAATCATTGATTAGATGACATGCATGACATTTTTTCTAGTGAGAGATCATTTGTGAGTCAATATAGTAATACACTAGGCAAGACATTGGTTCTTTGTGAATGGAGGTTATTCTTATATTTGTCTCATTTGACAAATTATTGCAAAGGACGGATGGATTATTTGCTTTATTCTTTTAGGGAATAAGTTTTTTCTAAATTGAGGTTATCCTTAAATTTGTCACCATTAACAAACTATTGTAAACGAATAGATTATTTGCATCATGCTTTGAGGGAGTAAATTTTATTTGAATATTTTTGCTTATTTTATATTTTTTTTTGTATATTTATAATTATATTTAACATTGATAGTTAATAATAGTCCATTCTTTTTATTTTGGCGACGATTTTGGGACCTGACTAATGCATGCCACAAAATCTTTCATGAACTTCAATTATATCTTATCAACTTCAGTCTCTAAATATCGTAGCCACATTTAATTAAATGATCTACGATAATGAATATAATTGACAAAAGTATACCTCACTACTTTTTTCCTGCTCTTTGCAGCTAACGATTTATTGCTGGTAGTTTGCCTTATTTGAAGTAGTCAGCAAAAGGCTATCTCTAATTGTTTTACTCTTATACCATGAAGGCCTCCTATTTTTATTTTGGAGCTTTATTAGATTCGTTGTCACACCCCATTTTGACTTCTCCTTTACAATCAACTTGGAATATAACAGAGAAGGAAAATCTAAATAGACCCCTTCTTACTAACACCCATTCTGACAACTTCTATTAGAATCAGATAAGTAAAAAATAATCTATTTAGACTCTCATAACATATTAAGCTTTATACTTAACAACATGAGTCAGATATACCTCAATTAAACTCATATATAATCAAAATAAATAAAGAGCTTTGCTAGAGAAGTTTTTAAAATTTATTTACATACCCCAAATGTCTTTATACAGCCTCCACTTGAACATCTATGTACATCCAAAATATATGTATACCAAAAAGAGCAGCCACCCTTTTTTGTCTAATAACCTACGGACTCTTTTCCCTTTCCTGTAGTACAATTACTGCTAATGAGCTAGAACTCAATGAAATACATAAGCAATGCATAAGAAATAATAATAATATTGTTAACAATTAGTTTAGAGCACATTGGAATTCCATACTGATCATAAGAAATGCATAACATTACTTTCCATCTTGTTAGTTGTTCCACACCTTTAGACAAGTCATATGATGACTATAAGTTTTTGCCCTTTTAGCTTTCCAATTCAGAGTTGAGTTTGAATTTCCAATTTTTAGAATTGGAATGACTCTCTCATTCAAGATTGGGTCCGAATTTTCAACTTTTAAAATATTGAGTGTAGGCTTACTTCATCAAATACTGTCGTTGCCAGGTCTCAAGTCCTAGATGAGAAAAGTGAAGGGTTATGTTAGGTAATCGATAGCCAGTGTAAAACTTGTCGAATAATCATGACATGAATCTTTTTAAAATTTGTGTTAATGCTAGGGCGTACATTGGAACCGACGCGCTGTATGGACTGAATACAATGACAAGTGTGCAAGGGTCGCTGCACTGACGCCCAAGTGCAGTGTTAAATAGGCAAGGGTTACCACACCAAGGAGGATGTAGGCAAAGAAGCTAGTCCATAAAACTAAAATTATGATAGGAACTTGGAATATATGTTCTCTTACAAGAAAATCTAAACCGATGGACAACTTCAAAGGGAAGCCGTAAGCTCTGTCTTAAACCAAACTATTGGGTAACTTCCAATGGAAGCCGTAAGCCACAAACCAAATACAAACCTATGGGCAACTTCCGAAGGAAGCCGTAAGCCCCGAACCAAACTTAAACCTACAAGCAACTCCTAAGTGGAGTTGTAAGAACTAACCTAAATCAAATTTCCTAAACACTATGATCAATGATTGCTATTATTTGTAGACTCAAACTTATGGTATTCCCGGGATGACGAAATTATGGGATCTTAATCGGGTCTATCTACATCCCCAACAAATGAGACTAAAGCACCTAAAACTATTCATCCTTAATCGAGAATTATGAGAGAAGAGGTTGAAACCCTTGCAATTTTTCTTTGACATGTTAATGAATTATTCATAAATAAATAGAATTTTTAGGACTTTACCCTGAGGATAACAGAGGGACTTTAAGCCTCCCTCTTTCTGTTTAGCTAACTGTCATGAAAAATAGTAGTGCTTGCCTGTCATCTATGAGAACTGCATTTGATTTTCGTGATGTATGTAGATGCTAGAATCACACTAAGTAGATTTCCATCATTATGGGTTTCATCAGCATCATTCCTCAGGTCCTTGAGACGACTCCGGATAGCACCTTACCACTTATGATAAAAAGAAGTCTTATTCTTTGCAAAACAGTATCTCTTGTAATACATCAAGTATCTTTATATAGGCATAAAATACCGTTCTAGCCAAATAAAAATACTTAACAATCGAAATAATTAAAATATTCCCGGCCTAATTACCTATGTATTTTCTCTTTTGAATCTAGACGTGATACTTCCCTGCATCATTCTTTTTATCTGTTTGAAATTCTCTTAATTGAGCTGAAAACAAGACTTTGAGGTCTCCATTTTTATTTTTATTTACTTTGACATACATTGACTGCATATTAGGTGAACTTCTCAGTTCAAGGCCAATTAAAAATCAGAGGTGTTGCTCTCTGTATTCACTTCTTAAAACATGAGCTTATCCATCATGCCATGTTAAAGTTGTTTTTCTGTTGTGCTAAATTTTTACATGCCCCACTTTGCAGGTGCTTTGATTGCTTTCATTGCATTTGCAGATAATAACATAAAATTGAGAGCTGAAAGGTACTTGAGCAGCATCACAAACTCATTGGAGCTAGTCCTGAAGCAGAATGTAGAAGTCACTATGGGTCTTGTTCCTGATAATTGGAAGAGTCTAGAACCTCCACTTGATTCCCTAACCATACAGCATAAGGAGAAATCGGGTTTCTTAGATGATCCGAGGAAGATAATACCTGATGGAATTAAGGGCTTGCGTGATAAATATGGCAGAACTCTTAGCTTTCCTAGGAAAAGTAGAGACGCTTCTGTTGGTTCCTGTCACACTAAGGGAGAGAAATATTGCAGCCTACTGGTTCAAGATGATGGCCTTCCGCTTGAAAAATACTCAGTTTCTGCAGATGGAAATAATGGTTCTTGCACAAAAGAAAAAGGAATGGAGATTGCCATCATCAAAACTCATTCACAGGTTTGCAATGAGGAAAGACTAGAGGATGCACGGCTTCAAGCTGCTGAAAAGGTTGCATCTGGATTGCCAAATCTGTCAAAAACTAAAAAGAATCAAACCATTCCTCAAAATATTGGAAGCAGTCAGCTTTATTGTGATCCGTTGTTAGCAAATGATAAACCATCTAGACACTGGGATGATGAGCCAATTCATGAAATCAAAGGTCCAGAAATAAATGATCTTCTAGTCTTACACAAGACAGAAAATGGTGACGATAAGAATCGGTGTGCTATTTCACCAAGCATACTGCATAGTAACAGCTTTTCAAACAATTTTGACAAACAAAACTCGTTAGTTCTTATTCCTGTGTGAGGATTTTATTCATTCATTGATTTGCCTGATTCTATATTGTGCTTTGCTATGCTTTTCCTATCAGAAATTTTATTTGATTACTAACTTTGAACAAACAAAATTAACATTTCTACGTTAAAGCTTCTATGTTGATATTTTCCCTAATAGATATGAGTTTCTAGTATTACTTGTTACAAGCCAAGTAAGCAGAGGGATACTCAGCAACTTGTGATTTTTATCCATTCAGCTGAGACCTTTTATTGGTTACTACCCCTCCAAAAAGTATATGGGCATTGCAATTGGCAGCATGTATATAGTAATTTAGTTTCACTTGTAGAAATATTGTAATTGTAGTGTGACTTGTATATTGAAGAATGAATTGAAACCTCTATAGAAATCTTCATTTCTCTATCTTGTTTCCCAACATCACTTCCCCCTTCTATATTCATATTTTCATTTATGTATTATCATACCCCAATTAAACCCTTTGTTTTCAGTAATTTGAATGCACAATATCTGCGGTCAAATGGAAAGTAGAAAGCGCAATATGATAACGGATGGTGGTGGCACATCATCATTAATGATAACAGAACCTGACACTTCGATTTTGTTTGGGATGACTTTCTTACTGCTTCTTGAAGCGGCTTTCTAGTACAAGAATTAAAATTTTTGTACTAAAAAGTCGCTTCAAGAAGCAGTAATAAAGTCGTCCCAAATGAAACCTTATTTTCACCTGCGATGCTTGTTATGTACAAGGGTAGGAAGAGGAGATGACCCAAGTTAGTAATGTTTCTCAAAATATTTGAAAACTAAAACTAAAAGTTAGTTTTGGCATAATTATAGAGGCAAAGTAGAAATCTAACCTTTGACATATTGGGTGTAGGTGATGCATGAAACTTTTTGTTTTGAAATATTCATCTAATATTCTTCAGGTGATAATGAGGCTCTATCTGGAAATTTTATGGAGAGTACTTCCAATAGTTCAGTTAGAGGATGTTCCTCAGTCTCGGTCCAATATGAACTTAACTAGTTCACTATATTGTACAGGGAATATGAATCGGGACCGGGTTGTAATGGGCTCTTCTGTTGGAAATCCAACAGGCCACACGGAAGACAGGTAGAGTTATCTATTTGATCTCCGTTTATGAGATGAATTGTGAAGAAGATTTCTTCAAACTTGTTATGAACTTTTTTGGTTGGGTCCAGGTGAAGCAAGGAACCCATCTCAGCTCCTTCAAGACCCACCACATGTTTGGTAAGCGGGTAAAGTCAAAGACAGGAGGAAACAGATCAATGAGATAACTTCATGAGCTGGAATCTTCGGTCTTATTCTGTGCATTGTTTTTATCACAATCCTGCAAATCTCACTCGATCCATCTCTTCTGAAGATTAAAGGTAACATTATTGCTCCTAGTCTGCTGACTGATTTTTATGTTTTGGACTTTTTTCATATAAATAGGAATAATTAATCAAGGTTCGTGTATGGCACCATTAAATGTTTGCAAAGGACTTAAAGTTGGACATCCAAATCTGTGTATCATCTAAGGTTCATAATTGAATTGTTTATAACAAATTTGTGAAATTCTTATGTTATACTCTAGGGATTGTTGAGTTAATTATTGCATTGTAAGGGTTCAAGGTGGTTGCGTTGCATGGATTGAACTTTTTTTTAATTATTCTACTTGGATTATTTTCCGTAGGTTTTACATATATAGGGTTTGTAGCATAATTCTTCAGCACAACTGATTCTTGTGGGCTCCAAAAATTTGAGTTTTTAGGTGCTGACCTCTTTGCATATATTCGGAGAGAGTTTTAATGGATGATATATTTTGGAAAAATTTTTGGAAGATTAATTAGATTAGAGATAAGACACTATTTAGAGATTTCTTCCTCTTAGCAAAGACATGGTTTCCTATAAACACGAGCCCCTATAATTAATTATCCCTCTCGATAACGAGAAAATACTTTTTTGATTAAGTCTAGTAGTTAAACAGATACTTAGTATCCAACATATAGTAGCAGTGGATTCATATGTTTAAAATTTAACATTTAAAATAAAAAATTCACACTTTTCCCTTAAAGTGGATGGTGGGGGAAAGATGATTGACTAGATCAAGATCCCGTGGTTTCGTCGTCCTAGGTCATCATGTTCCCTAGTTTACTTAGAGGAGATAGTCAATCTAACCTGGTCGAATAATACTTATTGGCAGCCATGGGTTACTTTGTACAATAGTACCTTTTAGACTTGGGGTTAGTGTTTGTCTAAGTGACGAATTCAAGTTAACCTTAGCTAACAAAGAGATTGTGACCTATCGAGCATACTCTATAATTTATTACTCAATGGCAACTAGCATTGGGGAACATACAGGCTTTTTGCTATGATCGTAATATAGTGGAGTCATTCAACCAAGCCATTAGTGTGGGCTCCGAAAATTTGTGCCCCGACCTCTCCGCGGCCCTTTCTTTTTATTTGTCCGGGAGAAGAGTTTTAAAGAGTTTATGTTCCAGGGTAAATTTTCAGAAGGAAGATCAAATTTTAGATAAGATAATATCCAGAAATTTCACCCTCATTTTGCGAGGATTTTATGATATGAGTTTTGGTTTTCTATAGGCGCAAGCCCTTATAGTTAATTACCCTTTTCTGGCTAGTCGTTGAACATATACGTAGTATCCAACACGAAATAGCAGTAAAATTAGATATTAAAAATTGAAATTTATCACCACACACTTAAAGTGGATGGTGAGGGTAATGATGATGAACCCAATCAAGATTTTATGGTTCCGTCATTTCGGACCATCATGCTCCCTAGGCTACTTAGTTAGAGGAGGTAGTCGACCCAACTTGACCAAATGATCCTTGTTAGTAGCCATGGGTTGCTTCGTCCAAAAGTACCTTATAGACTTAGAATGAATATTTACCCAAGTGGACATATGTGAGTCCACTTTAGCTAACAAAGGGCTCTGTGTCCTATCAATTATATCTTATTAATTCATTACTCATGGATTTAAATCTATTGAGAAACATATGTGTTCTGGCCATAACCACAATTTAGTGGTACCATTTGGTGACAAAATCATCCGATTAGAGGGTTCCGACCATTTAACTGTGGTGTCATTTGGCTGTGAAACCATCAATTTGACGATAGATGTAATGTCTTTACTGGCAAAAGATGGATTGAAAATGAATCATAATAATATTCTCGACTAGAAATTCACTCTTTGTCAGCTAAAGTGATTTTGAAATTTATCCACTTTGATAAACATTTGTAGAGGGTGGATGAATTTTTGTTTTAAGTTTAGGTGATTATATTTCATTTCAAAATTTAAATTTTGATTATTCGTATGTTTTGGATTTTTTTATTGAAATCAAAACTCCTAATGATTAATTTTGATATTTGAGAGTATTTTAAAAGTTAGGGATCCTTCGATTGAGATTACCATCATCGGGGAGACGTTGTAGTCATTTGAAAATGTTTGTATTTATAGAAATTTGGAGGCATTTGAAACTGTAGAATTCCTTTTGGTTGAGATAAATATTCAACATGGCCATTATCTGGGTTTAAAGTTCTAGTTATTTGAACCTTGTTTGAAAGAACTGGTCCAATCAATTCAAATATGAACCGGCCAGACTATGCATTTACCCCGCACGAACATAGGTTGAATGAATCGGTGAGCGGGCAAAATCGGTGGGGCCAAACGTGTGCTTGAACCTTCCTGACGGGGTCGATTCGTGATTATGTATAGATATTCACATACGGGAGTGAAAACTAAAGACTCGTGATAAATAATTTGGCTTTGCTCACTCCGTAAGAGAAAAAACACTTGAGAAGCTTTGTGTCGAAAAGGAAATGTGTTGAGAGGAAGAAGGAGAACAAACATATGTTTTCCAATTTTATTCATTTTTGTGCAAATTTCTTCCATTATTTAATCTTACTGTTAACCTTTTTTTTCCTCAGACCTAGGTCAAAGAGTTGACATAGTCAAATTGGATCAGGCTTAGACCCGAAGACCCTTGCCAAGGGGTTCAGGGAGTCAAGCCAAGTCTGCTGAGCCCAGACCCAAGTTCTGGGTCAACCTGGTTGACCAGGTCAACCAGGGTTGACCCAAATTGACCATAATTCCCTTATACTTGATTTCAAATATACTCAGAGTCTTCTTGGCTCTATCTCTCCCCTCCACTGGACTCAGTGGGTCAGACCCAACCCATTGGGCCTAGACTTGTGCCTTGGGTCAACCTGGTTGACCATGTCAATCCAGGTTGACCCATTAGACCCTTTTGAGTCCAAATCAAATTCAAATCAATTAAAACATATTCTTGGCTCGACCCCCATCCTCCTTGACCTAATTGACTGGGTTGACCAAGTTATACCTTGACTTGGTCAAACCAAGCCATAATTAGGTCAATTAGGCCCATTAAAGCCAAATTAAACCCATTTAATGCTTGGATCTCATTCTAAACGATTCCAAATTCAAAACCACGGCTTATTCTTATATTTTTCCCTCCTATTAGGCTGGGGATTCGATCCAAGCTGTTGATCTTGGCTCAAAGCCTTTGAATACTCTTTTTAGGGTTCCAAATAGGGGATCTTGCAAATTACTCTCCCTAGAGCCTCTTAACCCTAGATTTTCCGTGTGAGAGCTCTAGAGACTCCCTTCTTCCTTCCCCAAGTCAAACCCGACCACCTTAAGCCGGCGCGGTGAGTTCTTCGGAGACCCGAGAGCAAGGACGTCCCAAGGCGAATTCCGTTCAATCTAAGGCGTATCGAGGCTCGGTTTCAACTAGAGATTTGTGCGAGGACAATCTACAAGTGCAACCATACCAAGATCGCGAAGATCCAACGATGAAAACTCCTTAAAACCCTTAGAAAATAGCACATCACTTTGGGTTAAATAGTTTTCTAAAAAGCCGCTTTTTCTCCAAAAGACTTATTCCCCACGATTTCTATTCATCTTCTTGGCATATGTTTAAAATTTCATGAAGATCCATCGTCTGGATCGAGAGAACGAGGCATTTTTTTTGTTTCTAGGGTTTCAGATCGCATGGGTTTGAGCTATAAGTGATTCAAACCCGGATTTCGTTGTTCCGCGCATTTGTTCGGCCGCGGATGCCTTCGGTTGAATTGAGATCCCGTCCAACTCAATCTTGATCATTATTCCAACAACACGCGAGATCGAACGGCGGATACCCTATGCTGACTCGTTTAAGTAAAAACGTGTGGGGCCCGCCAAGACGGCACAATCATCGCCATTGATTGGCCCTCCGCCGCGCGTTTTGAACGCTCCAATCCAGCCCTGCAACGTGGCCCCGTCGCCGGTTTTAGTTTAATTAAATATTGTAATTATTTTTAAACCTATTTTAAACTCAGATTCCTTCTAAAATTAATTTAAAAATATTTTAAAACCCAAAAAATACGTATAATATATCGTTTCGATCGTATTTTCATCATCTATGATTTAAAATTGATTTTAATTAAAAATAATATATATTTTTTGAGATATTAAAAAAAAAGTAACATTATTATTTTAATAATAATAATAATAATAGATTATTATTATTATTTTAATTATTTTTATCATAATATTTTAATTATGTTTTATTGTTATTATTAATATTATTATTATTACTACTATTATTTAAATTAATCCTATTTTAAATTTATTTTATTATTATTTTTTATTTACTTTTTATTATTATCATATTATTATTATTATATATATTATTATTTATTAGTGTTATTTTAAAACTATTTTATTATCATTATTATTATTAGTATTATTTTAAAAATATTATTATTATGATTATTTTAATAAATAACATTGAATTCAATAAATTTATAGTTTAACTTAATTTTATTATAATAATATTATTAATTATTAATTGTGTTTAAAATTATTTTAAAATAGTTTTTATTTGTAAATTTAAAAAATCCATAACTATTTGATTTTAAATCGGATTTCGGTATGCGATATCTTCGTTTTTTAGAAAAATTATGTAACTTTCATTTTTAAAAATTATTTTAGTAATTAATAGTTTATTTTTTCAGGATTATTTTTGTGATATTTGAATTTTTCTATTATTGAACTATTATTTAAATAATTAATATAGTAATTATTTTTAAACTAAAAATTATTTTCAAACCCTTTTGAAACCTCGTTCGGGTGATCAGTGGATTTGCCCATATATTTATTTATTATAAAATTGATTTACTTTTAATTACACTATTTTTTCCAAAATTTTTATATTTATATGTATTTTAAATTATTTTAAAATTATCCCTAAATTTGGGAAATCCATTTCACAAAATTTTAAACTTAGGTTATGCATATGAAGAGCAATCATGGGGGAGTGAATTAGTGAATGATTGAGTCCCAATCATTCACTAATCACATCGTTAAGCGCGCTTACTTTTCTTTTATCATCTCATGCATGTGTAGGATGCATGAGCACTTAATTTAGGCTCTCCTAGATCTAAGGAGATGGCATGTTTACTATTTTTATGTACTCCCTGTATTGTTACCTCAAGGGTTAGCTCAAAACTCAATTCAAATCTATTCAACGTAGTGACATCCTAAGGACAATAATTAATGACCCGTCTAGCGAACTTAGGAAAATTCTAGGAGCTAAGATAGATCCCTGATTGACATGAAAACTTCAACATTCAAACTTAGTGACATCCTAAACATCCCATAATTTTTTAGAATTTTTTAGGACTCTCTAGACCCCTTAATTAACCAACCATAATTTACATGTTAATTAGGTCCCGATAACTTCTAAAAATTATAATAAATTTATTTTAAATTAGAAAATTATCTATAATAGCTTGAATTCTCCAGAATTTGACCATCAACCTTAGAAATATAGGGCACCTTAGTTGGACTTTAATATTACCCTTAATTTAAATTTAATTAAAAATTACCTTATTGTACTTATTAGATAATTAAAAATTATTAAAAAATTCTAAATTTTCTCCAAATATTTGGGAACATCTTCTTAGGTTATTCTTGACTTTTGGGGGTGATTCCAATCAGTTTGGAGTTGATTTGGATCAAAATTATAAAATCACCCCTTATTAGGCAATTTTAATAATTCATTAATTACACAAAATTTTGAAACTTCATATCTTTGCATAAGAAACTCCAAATCCAGGAAACTCAAAGCCTAACTACTCATCTTAAGCCCTAATATTTACCTAAAATGTTGGAAACCCCAAACCTAGCATATTTTCCATAGTGACCTTTTGAACCCCCTTAGTCTAACACCTAGGAGGATCCGGGACTTTTCAAAATTAGCTAATATAATTTAAACATTAATTACCACTACCCTAAGCATTAAAATGAATTAAAAAATTAAATTAATTAAAATGGATCCTAATTCATTAATATTTAAATTTTAAACAAAGTTTCCTTTTCAGACCTTTAAGAAATCTGAACTTTAGGTAACTTGAACTAACTACTTAGCTTAGGATCTATCCTAGCCACACAAACCTTTACACACATATAATTGTTTGTTAGGGCACCACTTCTAGACCTAGGCTAGGCCGGTATTTAATTTTCTGCTGTGTGTCGGGCTTTCCGAGATTTTACTACATGTTGTGAAAGTTGATGTGTGTTTGCTATTTTGATTGATTGTGCGCTAGATCTACCCCTAGGTTAGGATCGATATCATGTTTTCTGCAGGTGGCTATTCTCATGTAGCGCTAAATAAAAGGAGTGCAATTGTCATGATTTAAATACTAATAATTTATTATACAGGTGCTTCAAAAATTACTCAGCCCCCCTAAATAAATGAGGGCTAAATAAAAATCATATTTATAATTACTACAGGTGCTCCAGAGACTGCCTAGCCCTCATAAGTAATTAAGAGCATGGTCAAGTATGGCTGTGATGAGTTATTATTATTTCCATATAAACTGCTTGGAAATTTTTATTAGGATAACATTGCAGAAGAGTCTAGAATTTACTGCTATTTCATTAATATAAATGTTTGTAATATTAGTGAGAGTTGTGAAAATAACTTTGAGTTGAGATATCCTTATCCAACTTGAATTTCAAAAGAAGAAGACATTCTCAAGAGAGAGTCTTCTTCCATTTGGAAGCTCGAATTCGGATGACTTTTAGATATCCAAAGAGAAAAGGCAATACCCCTCAAAGGGGAGATTGTCTATTCTTTTGGATATTCAAGCCACGACGAATCCAATGAGTCAGAGGAGGAGAGATCCAAGGAGAAGAAGTCCAAAAAGGCTGAAGAACTGAAGACTCAATATCACACTCAAAGTCATTTGCGTTAGTCCTAGGCTTATAAATCTGGGTTGTTGGCAGTGGTGCCCGGCCACTTTATTTTCTACAGACCCTAGATTGTAATTAAGGGCAGTTGGCCTATGTACATTTATTAATTAGTTTAATTATTTTGATGTGTTCATTTATAAATGATTACCTCTAGGGTTGCTTTTTTTCTTAGTTTATTGGTGACTTGCATTCCACTTTTATTTTAGCATGGATATCGTTAGGTTCTTTAAAGATTAAAATATTTTCTACTCGTAATTAATATTTAAAATTTTAAAAATTAAATAATTTAGAAACTTAACGACCTAGGAAACTGCCGGAATCGTCCGGGGTCGCATGCATATTAAATGATATTAAATAATGAACATAAACACTAATGCTACATGTATGTAATAACATATTTAATCATAAAATGATATTAAATAATGACCAAACATTTTAAAAATAAATATAAAGTTCGTACATAGAAATGAAATTTCCAGCATAGAACTAAAATGTCTAGTAATAACAAAAAAAATCTACTCCTAATTTGTCTCATTATTCTCCTATGTTGATGTTTGCTTCTTTCCATTGAACTTCTTTCTCAATTTCCACAACTCATCCAACAACTATTTTTGTTGCATCTACATCTGTTTGTGATATTTTGACTTGATCTAGCTCTTCTTTAAAGGCACCTACCTATTGACTATACAATGACTCCTGGTTGCTTGTTGAGAAAATGGAGCTGCCAGATGTTTGCCTCTCGTATCCGTAGGCTTGCGAGCCTAAATTATAAACCCGACCTTTCTGCATTCCATCTATAACTTGCGACTAAGTGCAGTAGTCAGAATAATCTGTCGAGTCAAAGGGTTAACCCGAACCCGACCCGATTTTTGAAACGGGTCGAAATGTTGAACCCGAACCCGACCCGTTTCGGGTTCGGGTTGACCCTAACCCGAAATTTTCGGGTCGGGTTCGGGTCGGGTTTTCGTGTCGTGTCAAATATTGACACCCCTAACGTAAGCTTTCCTTGCTCGCTCATTAACTCATTGTTGGTCCTCCTACCGCTTGTGGGTATGATTATGCAACTCAACAACGATCGGCTCTCTATCCAACAACTCTTTCTATAATAACCTTACATTATTATACATAACTAAGTAAATTATTTAAATCTTTTAAAATTTCCTACCGAAGGTCGTCTATGCTTAATATGTGGAACTGATCTCCCAGTATGGAGGGAACTATTCATGCCCCCAATATCAAAATCTCAGTTCTGTCTATTATGATCCCTTATCCTGGTATAATCTGAGCTGTCCAAGAACTGGTTAGCTCGGCTCATACACTCTCACCAATCCAGAGGAGTCGCTCGCCTGACTTTCTAATGTTTATAAATATGTCTCGCATACGAGTTGACCCGCTCTTCTTAAAATTCTTTCCAATATCATCTTTGTGATCGGGTAACTAATAAAAATCTTTATGCATACAAAAATATACAATATATAATATTTTTGCTAGCTTAATTAAATAGTATATTAGAAGTTGTGCCCTCCATGAGCCACATGTTGAGCATTTCATTTGGGATTTTCTTCTAAAAAATATAAGGTACATTATACCTATTTCGGATGATATCTTGTATTTTATGCGTCAACTTGTTCGACTAATGAAACCTACACAAAATGTGTTAGGTGAAAGAACATTTATAAAGTTTTAGTAATATTTTAAGAATATAGTAAGTTCGTACATGTCACCCTCAGGTGCAATCAACATGCGCCGCTCTGACGTCTGCTCTGTCGTAACTAGGTGAAGAGTCCATTTGCAGAGGGATGAGGGGGTGATGGTGGATAGAATGACGTGACATATTGTGGATATGGATAAGTGGGAGGGGCCTCCATAAGAAGGTGGGGTAGTAAAGGTTGAAGAGAGTACCATGCGTTGAGTCTAGCGAAGGAAAGCAGAGTTCTGGTAAGTAAATCTTCGGACTACTAGTTGGAGGAGTAGGTAAAGGCGGGTTAGGCTACTCTTAGTTGCATGTTTAGAAAAAGAAGCCCCTTTAGTACGTATAGGCCTACTAACTGAGCCACTAGTCACCTTATTGTTGCGCCTACCAAAAATATTCTCGATCAATCCCTGGTGAAGCTCATCACTGAAAGACATGCAAAAAATATTGAAGAAATATTAATAGCATAAATTATAAAAATACATTTAATATAAATTGTAAGTACTACTATGCTGTTAAAATAAAGTAAAACAATAATAAAATAACTAAAGTAATTATTGCTATGTTGTTAAAAATAAATTATATAGTTTATATAAATTGTTGATTCATAATTGATTATGAAATATCATTAAATAAATTTATCTTCTTTTTATTAATCATTTGTTGATTCACTTCTATATGATAACACATCTTCATCGCTATCATATTCCTCATGACTTTCTCTATGTTTAAATCTACTTTGTCTAACTGCAACTCACTCTCATTAGTTACAATTTGATCGTCCACATCGTTAGTAAGATATTTTAAGTTTGGCATAAGCTTTTCTTGATGTGCTTGTGGTATTGATATGGTTTTCTCAAAGAATCCTCTGGTTTTGGTCTTGATTACTACGAGCCAATCCTATTTGCATCGTAATGTATTTGGATAGTTAACAAAATAGAATGGGCTTACCTGGATAATAATGATAAATGGGTTAAACTTTTCATATCTCCTATCCTGCTTTACTTTTGTAAGTTCTGTTATACAGTAAAACATATGTAATCTTGTATCTTTGTTATGCACTAGATCAAACAAGTCACAATTGAAAAGATACGCATTATTCATGTCATATGGATATTCCAGCTGTAATACTTCTTATATTACCTCGTACTTAGAATCATCACTTGTATGAGTATTCTTTCTTACACAAACATCAAAATTATCTGTCTTCCTACTTTCACGCCAAGATTTGGTTTGAAATTTATAGTCATTAACAAAAAAATTAGCCAACATTTCATTAATGTATTCGGTCCCTAAACTAGATCCAATAATCCTTGATACTGCAAATCACACCCTTGATTGTGGACCTAATTGGTTGATTAAATGTTGATATATTAGTAGCATATTTATTGACTACTGTGTTAACTAATTAAGACAAATTAATTGAAATGAATAGTCGAAATATATATCGTATTTTTGATCCAATTTGAAATTTATCTCCCCCTGCGTGTGTGCATGGTCACCCAAATTGCATACACTCTTATGTGGTCAGAGTCAAGAAGTAAAAATTAACGAAAATAAAATTACATACTCTTTTACATCCTATTATACCCAATCTTGAGTCTTGAGCTTTGTATATCTTACCTGAAATGTTAGTTCTCACTGACAAAACAAATATCCAAAATATTTAGTGAGAAAAGCAATAATTCAATAAATAAAGTTTTTCATCATCAAAATCACATATTAAGGATTCTAGATTGCAACACAATCATTTTGCTCGTAGGAGAATTGTCATGTCCGTTATGAGCTCCCCTATTCTTGCCTGTAGGCGGGCTGATTTATTCTATATGAGCCACTTATTCTCGCTTGCATGCTAGTTGTTGTGTGTACTATAAATTCCTTGCTCTTGCCCACAGGTGAATTGTAGTTTGCATTATAAGTCATTTCCTTCTCCTAGGCGAGTTGCCGTGATCATTAAAAATATATTATTCTCGTCTATAGGTGGGCTGATGTGCGCACTACGAGTTCCTTGCTCATACCCATAGGCAATAGATATGCTCGTTGCAAGTTCATTGATATTTCCCACAAACAAGCTGCCATATTCGTTACATGTTGCCAATGCTTGCCCGTGGGTAATCTTTTATGCATCATAAGTTCATATTTGCTCTTGTAGGTGGGCTGATACATTCATTACATGTCTCTTGTTTTCTTCCATAAGCGGGCTGTCATGCTTATTACAAGCACAGTGTTCTCATTTTTATTCGTAGGCTGGCTGATGTGCTCATTTCAGGTTCCTTACTCATAAAGGAGATGTCATGTAAATTATAGGTTCCTTGCTATTGGATTTTAAGTTTCATAAATTTTATTCAATTATAATTTAAATTTAATTGTTCTTTTAGATTAGATTCGATTGCTGTAAATTCATGTAAATCTTTATTTTCATTGCATTTTTAATTGTCCAGGTTATTTTTAAAATTCTGAGTTCAATTATTATTTGGATAGAATTTTGGCAGCCTTCTGATGTCTCACCCATATAGGAGAAATTTTGGGAGTCTAGTTTTGCCTACCATGCTATGGAAAAACATATATGGTCAGTGTTGAGTGACATCGCAATCGATATCTTTAATTCTACCAGACTACGAAAAATATGTATGGATCATCGAGGTACTTGCTCACAAATTTTCCTACTGGCATGAAAACTTGTACGAGTACTTAAGAGTGTCCCCGCCACACTACGAAAAATACATACAAGACCTACCCACTTCACCGCAAGCATCACGTACGAGATTTCTCCTTTTATGCTTTGAAAAGCGTGTATAGGGGGTTTGCTCGTTGCATCGTAAATGTCGACAACAGGATTTGAGTTTTTGAGTTTAGCGAGCATTATATTTTAAAATGAGATGAGGAGACAATGATGACAAAGAAATTGGTGAGGGTTGGAACACACAAATTCATTATTTTCTTTATTTTTTTTTTTGAATTTTCTCTTTGCGCTATGTTTTTTTAAAATATTAATACTAATACTATTAATAGTATTATTATTAGAGAGAGAAAGGGTTGAATATCCTCTTTGTTAGAGAGAGAAAGGAGGGGCTTGTTTCAAGTGGATGGATTAGAGTGGTCTGCTAGTGGAGGAATATATTTGAGGGATCGTTCGGCTCTTGTTGTATGGAGGGGAATGCAAGTTCTATGTTGTTTTGGCAGCTGTTGTTTGAGAGTTGTTTTGTTTGGATTGTGAGTTGTTGGTTTGCTGGGTAGTAGACAGAGGGCGAGAGGGAGGTTCGATTTGGAGCTGTAGGTGGAAGAGGTAGTGGAGATTGGTTTAGACTCATGTGAGTTGGGCTCCTGCTTTGTACGAATGTGGGCTCCGAAAATTCGGCCCCTGCCTTCGCCCGCTGTTTTTTTTTTTTTTTCATTTGAGGGTGTTTTAACGGAGTAAGTTCCGGGGTAAATTTTGGGAAGGCAGATGGGTTTGTAGATAAGACACTACCCAGAGATTTCACCCTTGTTTTGCAATATGATCTGAGTTCTGGTTTCCTATAGGCGTAGGCCCCTATAGTAATTACCCCTCCCGATAACGAGAGAGAACTTTCGATTAAGGCTAGTCATCAGTGAATATATTGTATATGTAGATACGCGATATCCGACACATAGTAGCAGCATTAGGCTTAAGTATTTTGAATGAAAAATATTTAAAATTGAAAATTGCACCATCTTGCACTTAAAGCGGATGGTGGGGGAATGGATGATGGACCCGATCAAGATCCCATGGTTCCGTCATCTCGGGCCATTGTGATCCCTAGTCTACTTAGTCAGAGGAGGTAGTCGACCCAACTTGACAGAAGGATCCTTGTCGGCAACCATGGTTGCTTCATCCAAGGGAATCTTATAGACCTGGATTGGATATTTGTCTAAGGGGATAAATTTGAATCCTCCTTAGTTAACAGATGACTTTGTGCCCTATCGATCATATCCTATTGATTCATATCTCAAGGATTTGATGCTACTGAGGAGCGTATTGGCTTTGACCATAATCGATATTTCGTAATGCCATTTGACGGCAAGACCACTTGGTTCAGAGGGCTCTAGGTCATAACCGTTTATCCTGCAATGCCATTTGGCGGCAAAATTGCTGGTTAGAGGACACGTACCACATCCTTACCAGCAGGAGATTATTTGAGAATGGATCATAGCGATATTTTCGATTAAACATTTAACTCTATATTAGATGAAGTTATTTCAATTTATCCACCCTGTTAAACTGTTGCAGAGGGTGGATGAATTTTGCTTTAAGTGTTTGATAGTATTGAATTTCAATTTTAAATATTCTGGAGTTGGATGATCTTTGAAATTTTTGAATTTTGGATATATGGGTGGCATTTGAAATATTTAGAATTAACCCCTTAGGTTGAGATTTTCGTTCAACACGACCATCATCGAGGTGACCTTGAGGTCACTTGAAAATATTTGAATTTTGTGGAAGTTTGAGGGCACTTTGAAATGTTTGAAATTAACCCCTATAGTTGAGATAATCATTCAACACGACCATTGTTGGGGTGACTTTGAGGTTACTTCCATTTATGCTTTGAACCTTGTCGACTCCGTCTAGTTATCGATAGAGGATTATGTTTCATAGGCTTCATACCTTTATTAGTGAATTTTCTTTGTTGAAGGCCTTGAAGGCTTAATATGAATGTATAAAATAAATATCCTGATCGACCTCACAATCGTATATTTATTTAATGGTTCGAGCCATGTCGATTCCTATTTACATGCATAGAAGGATCGGGCTCGAACTTGGGTTTATTTATTAACTCGCGCAATATCCCTAAACGTCACATGTGTATTAATAACACGCTTACCGGGGCCCATACGAGTGTTTGATTACATTTACCTTTTTTGTGTACCTATGTGTATACAAATTACGGTGCATGTGCGGAGGTATTTTGAATATTTGGCGGATGTACTACATGTTGCAAATCTGATTTTATGGATTATAATTTTGATGATATCAAACATTTCTATGCCTTGCCTACTAACATTTCAAGACCATAAGATCAAAACGACATTTTGAACCAGTTCAAGATTGGGTAAATTAGATCTGAGTCAGTTTGTAAACTTTTCATTTTCTTGAGTCTATTGTAAACGATATGGTTTTTGATGCTAAGTAACCTTGCATACACACACTTGGGAAAAATTTTTTCTATATGAATTAGAGTTTTATGTTTTTTCTCACATCGTCCGGGACGATCCAAATATCAGCTTGGACGATCAGTTGAAAACATAAACCCTAATTAGGGCATCCTAGTTAAGGCACCCGTCATTAAGCAGATCATCCTGGACGATATTCGTATCGACCGGGACGATAGGCTCAAATCAGAAAGAATCAACCGCCAGATCTATTTAGGTATTCTTTATTTTTGGACATCATCCAGGACATCATCCTAGATGTCCTGGACGATGTAACACAATTATGCCTAAATTAATCTGGTAATTAAGGAAAACAATTAAGGTTTGATTACACGATCATATCGTCCTGGACGATCGCAGGATCGTCCGGGACGATCACTTGGACAATTTGACATCGGCCTTGTTTTATTCAGAGCGATGTTCTAGATGATATGCACGGATTTGAATTAATCGTCCGGAAGGATCGTGGGATCGGCCCGGACGATCAAGCTATTTTTTGATTGTCCAGACATCCATTCAGAGCGATGGCGTGACTGATATTCTATGATTTGAACTAATCGTACAGGACAATATATGATTGTCCTGGACGACATGAACAAAATTCTTCTGATCGTCCCAGATCGTCCTAGCTAATTGAGCTAAAATTGTACTGATCATACGTCCTGAACGATAATGTCGGTTTGTTGCAATTAAGAGCTATTTCGAAGCTCTTCTATATAAGCTATCTTGTATCACCCATGAGGGTATCTTTTGCTGCTATCTTGACCTTAGAGAGCCTATAGGAGAGGGAGAGAGAGGATCTTATGAGGGGGAGTTTGTGAGGGGTTTCACAAAGGTTGCTCCAAGCATTGATCCACGCTGTCTTCTCCGATCGTAATCCCTTGTCCTTGGAGGGTTGAGAGAGGTTCACTTCAGCAATCGATCAAGGTTCTCTACCTGCTTCAGGAGGAAGCAAAAGAAGTTGGGTTCTCTGCCTCGCCGGTGTTGGTGGAAAGGAGGTTTTATAAAGGCTTCTCTGCCTTGCTGTGGAAGCAAAAGGAGAGTCATTGAGTTTAGTCCAATACCTGGATGGCGCCTCCGGGGAGTGGACGTAGGTCGAGTTGACCGAACCACTATAAATTTCTATATTCTTTACTATTGCTTTTTTAGTATTTAATTTCCGCACTTAAAATTTCTTTTTGGTGAATCTTGGTTTAATTTAGTTTTGTGTTTTTGTTTGAAAGATTTTTAAAATACAAATTCACTCCCCCTCTTGGTTAGCCTTGAGGCAGTTCATGAGGGCTTAACATTCCTAATGAACTTTCACTATAACATCCCACAGAAAATCATTCATGTCGTAGCACTTATGTATTTCCTATAGGTGGTATATTGGATGCACAATCACTATTCATCAAG
This sequence comes from Dendrobium catenatum, assembly GCF_001605985.2. Taxonomy (NCBI): domain Eukaryota; kingdom Viridiplantae; phylum Streptophyta; class Magnoliopsida; order Asparagales; family Orchidaceae; genus Dendrobium; species Dendrobium catenatum. Next base: position 547,938 of record NW_021319930.1, read on the forward strand.
AAGTTTGCAAGCCTCAATAATATTATGCAACTCAATGTTGAGAACCTGGTTGAACTGAGATTCACTCACTCCATAATGATTTGATCTTGCTTTCTCTTCCCAAAACTCGTATAGGGATTAGTGGGCAACTCCTTGATTACACCATCTTCATCATTTTCTGATGTTGACTTAAATAAATGATCAATCATTTCAACATTGGATGTTTTGCATTCTTTATGGTGCCCCATGCTTCGAAATCGTGGACCACTGCCTTGAACCGATAACTGTAGCGATTGAAGACACATCAAGCCATCCATCACACTCATTGTGCGTTGACCTTCAACATGTGTAAGTAGCTACAATATTTATGTATGAGTCAGTTATCGTTGATAATAGTCAGAATCTCTTTCATGATGATCTCTTCCCTTTGCTCATAGGTAGGATATGCTTTCCATACACATATTGGTCATCTACTTCCCATTGCCGGTCTCGAACAATCATATGTATGCAATACAACTTTCTCATTGCATTGTTAGTTGATCCATGATATGAATGACAACATTCAACGTTTTAAAAGGCGAAATTGGGAATCGAGGCATTTTGGCTAAGCGAGGCGAGGTAAGCCTAAAAAAATGATAAAACTAAAGTAATTTAAAATTATGAAATAATGATAAAAAATAACAAAATATTATGTTAATTGTGAATTTGATGATTTGTTCTAAGATAATATTAGTATATTACTGGAAAAGAAGATTTAAAATAAACTCACTTAAAAATAGAACATCTCATTATGATTAAGACCTAATGTAGGCTCATCATCATTTTGATTGTCTTCAAAAGAATCTTCATAATTAATATCAAAATTATCCTCAAACTCTTCTGCATCTATAATATTTTTCTCTTTATCCCCTATATCAGTTAATATTTCATTAGCTCTAGAATGAAACAATAATAACATAAAAATAATTTATTATATTTAAGAATACTTTTGATTTTTTTTGAAGCTCCAATCTCACTTTGTTTCTTTCTTTAATATATATGAGTAGTTGCTTCATTATCTTTATTGACATGAGTTTCTCATTTTGCTTCAACTTCAGCAATATCAATATTCTTAGGAGTAACCCATTTATCATCAGATTGTAATCATCAACAAGTAAATGATCAATTTCATTATCAATGCTTCATTGCTTATGTAATTTGAGATATCTATCTTTCAATTTTTTGTTAAAAATAACATAAACTAGTTTGTTCATTTGATCTGTCACCAATTGATTTCTTCTATTAGTATGAATTTGATTGAAGATGCTCCAATTACGCTCGCATGCATAAGCGGAACATGTTAGACTGAGAACTTTAATTACAAAAGCTTTCAATTCAGGAACATCATCTTCAAATTGACTCCACCAATGTTTTACATGAAAATGAATAATATTTTATGAATATTGATTGAAGTAGAAGATTTGAATATAAATATACAAATTATAAACATATCAGGAGATCATGTTTTGTAGCATGCTTGTGCTGCTCTAAATCCAAACATTCCCTTCTTCAAATGAAATTCCTCAAGTTGATCATTCAATTTGAGATAATATTTTTCAGAAATAAGTCTGTCTATACATGCATACAAATCAGTTTTCACTTATTTATCAACATGAAAGTCTTTATCATAATGAAATTGAGGATTTAAATAGTATGCAGTAGCATGTAAGTGTTGGTGTAATTAACGATCCCACTTTTATCTATAATATCCCTTATTTCTTTGTAGTCACTTTCTTGACCTCCCAAATCTTTTGCAATGTCTTCTTTGCTTCATAAATAAATCACATAGTCGGAGCCCTCTCACCATCAACCATTCTAAACACCTTAACTAATAGTGTTGTTGTCTTCAATGCGTAATTTGTATTCCGCCAAAATGAATCATCTTTCATAATAATTTTTTTTACATATTTTCCTTCTTGTTTTTTTGCCCATGAACTTTTATCCCATTCTTCAGAAGCAAACATAGCTTCCAAATGTTGCCTTAACTCTTTGAATCTCTGCAATGTTAAATATGCAATAATAAATCTCGTAACAGCAGGTCTAATAATTTTCTTGGCAGTGAATTTTTTCATCAAATTGAGTACCCAAGAATGATTGTATATGAACTTACTAACAAATTTGACATTCAATAGGGTTGATTTATGCTGAGGCAACTTTTCGAACCTCTTAAATATTAAATCAATGTAATGTGCAGCACAAGGAGTCTAGTAAAGGTGATGCCTCTTTTTCATTAACATTCTCCATGCAGCTTTATATGTACTTACATTATCAGTAACAACTTGTACTACTAAAACATCACCCACTTTCTCAACAACTTTATCCAACATTTCAAATAACAATTGTGCATTCTTTACAAAACTTGAAGCATCCACTGATTTTAGAAAAAATGTTCCATATAGATTGTTGATCAAGAAATTAATAATACTTCTATGTCGAATATCTGACCAACCATCTGATATTATTGTGACTTCTGTCTCAATCCAAGTTTTCTTAACATCATCCATCTTTTTTGAAGTTGTCTTGACCCCCTCATTCAGCATCCAAGTCCTCAGTTCATACATGCTTGGAAATTGTATTCCTCTTCCATAACTTCCAACAGATCGTAACATATTGATTAATGACGGATTCCTAACAACATTTAAATGGATTCTCATTTTCATAGATGAATCTGATGATATCCAAACAAACTCTATTCCAGAGTTCTTTTGTAGCAGTAGGAGGCTAAAGACCATGAGTGTTTATGTTTTCCTCATCATCAATATTTATCATAAATGTATCCATGGGATCCCGAGTGCCTTGGTTAGAAGAAACTAGATGACTTCCACTACTGGAACCTTCATGCTGTGATCCATAGTAAGAAGAGTTTCCTATCATCTCTTCCATATTTTTTTGTGTGACATCCTTTGTGGTGATAAACTTCTTTAAATAATCTATACATTCCTTTTTCACCTCATCAGATACTTTTGCACATGGTCCCACATCGACATGAGTGCAGTCTATATCCCTTCTTTAAACATATCCCTTCTTTACACCTTTGCCTGACATTTCAACTCGAGTTCCATATTTCCATGCAGGATCTTTCCTTCTTGTGCCACTAATAATGCTAATAATTTATAAAAATAAATAATCACAACATAAAATCAACAATAGGACAGATTTTAACAATTATTTGTACTACCAATAATAAGACAACATGAATACAACAATATATCAGTCTGTTGGGGGTCCAAGGGGGCGTTGTCTCCTGGCAAGGTTCGACTTGTCCGGTCATGTCGCGGGGTCAAGGGGTAGCGCCCCTGAGGGGGTTTCCGGGGGAAGCGCCCCCGGAACAAAATTATATTGTGAGAGTAATTTTGAAATTCTGCTTGTTTTTAAAGTTCGTATGTTGTTTGTATGAAAATATATCGAGCATGCACCTATCGGTACCGAGCATGTACCTATTGTTACCGAGCATGTACCGCTCAGTACCGAGCATATACTTGCTCAGTACCGAGCAGTGCTGGCTCGGTACCTAGCATGTATTTGCTTGGTACTGAGCTATACTGGCTCGGTACTGAGCGATACTGGCTCGGTACCGAGCATGTACCTAGCGTTATGGAAACGAATGAAAGAAAGCCGAATCAGGAGTTTTTCAAGCTTTCGTTACTGCACGTCAAAGTTAAGGTCCACAACACCGCTCACTTGCTCTTCTGACCTAACCGAGGCCTGAACGTTTCCTGCACTCACAACTTCAGCTTCGTTTCCTGGTTTCGAAACCGTTATTGCTTTCAGATTCGTTTCCTGCGTCGTCTCCTGCACTCACGGCTTCGTCTCTTTCTCTCACGGCTTCGCCTCTAGTCCGCCTTTCAATTCTCACAGGAAGCCCTAATCCTATACGCGAATATGGAATCAATTGCGTCGTATTTACATATGTTCCGAAGAAAAAATTTCGAGGCGGTGCCTCGTATTGCCTCGAGGCGTTATGCTCTGATGCGTACGCCTCATGCGAAAAAATAGTAGGCTTCGCTGGATGGTTCGAGGCTTAAGCCCCGATACGCATGACTTCCACCTCGACTTGAGGCGCCACTCAATGCGGACGCCTCGTCCGCTTTTTTAATGGTTGACAACATTATTACTATTGTCAATAGGAGATTTACACTCCAACTAGTATAGCTTTCATGATTCTGTTACAACACATATCGAGGGTCTTGCATTATAGTTTGTAGGTAGGTTGCCCCATTCCCTGCAAGTTCTGTTTGCTTGCGGATGCTCATTTGTATCATAGATCTATCAAACTTGTTGGTACACACCACATCGTATGTTAACATTTGTATTTTTGAAGATCTTTAATCTCTATTGGAGATTTCATACTATTTGTAAATATTTATCCAAAACTTCAGCACAAGTCTCTCATTTTGTTGATTAATACTTTTCTGAATGACTTGGAGATGACTTGGATTCATCAACTATCTCTTTACACATCGACCAATGAATTATTGTATTCTTAATGTAACCTTGGTATTGAAAGTGTTGTTGTAGGTATCACATTCATCCCTCCTTACAAATTGATTGTTAGGGCCATCACTTACACTTTCCTCTTTCTTATTTATTGATGTCCGTTATGTAATAATCTTCAATGCTAGTAGGAGATTAAGATATTTGCTAGCAGTTTGATTTGCTGGTTGTAGAAGCATCCTGGCCTCTAGTAGATTGTAGGGATATCACCACATTTATTTCATGAGTGATATGAGCGCCATTTAATATCATTTAGAGATTGATTTGATCAAGTGCTCAAGCTACATCTATTACGACTTTCTTGTTGCTAGTGAACGAGTTGTACCCATAATTCCTTTGTTCCAAAAGATGTGCTGCAATGTGTACAAATACATGGTGAACTTACCACTATGGATTATTAACATTTGTTGTCTAGTTGAAGTGATAATTGAAAATTTTGCAATGCCTTAACATTATTATTATGCCAACTTATAATTCTTATCTTAGACATTAGATTTTATTTCATTTCAAGTTCAATATTTATCTGAGCTTCATGCATTACTCTTTCGAACTTGAGTCCACAAATGTTCATTTCAGGTTTGAGTTCGAGTTCCCTTGTATGTGATTCAAGTTCACCATGCTCATTTGAGTCTAAATTATGTTCAAGTGTAGTCTGGTCCAACTCAAATCTTTGATTGAGTTCAAATTATGTTCAAGTTCAAATCAAATTTGAGTCTTGTAATTCGTTGAAGTTCATACTCATTTAAATTTGAGTTCATTTAAGTCGATTGTATCAAGTCCATAAGTCCCATATTTTCCTTTGAGTTTCAATCAAGCTCAAGTCCAAGTCCTTGTGCGTTTCAAACAAAAATCTGGCAGCCTCCCGGCATCCCCCCATTTCGGGGAAAAATCAAGAGGCAACTCTCCCCTCCACGCAACATGAGCGCTTCGGGGATTACCCACCTCGTTGCAAGCCTTGCAATGGTTTCCCTCCCACTGTGCTACGTGAGCGCGTAGAAAGATTTGCTGACTCATCACAAACCTCGAGAGCAGGATTTTCAGGTTAGAAACTTATACCTTCCCGTAGGGGTGGTGGTGATAACGGTGCTAATGCACAGATGGAAATACTCTTTATTTTTTTTTTTTATTTTTTTATTTTTTTATTTTTTTTACGATCTCTCTCTCTGCATAGTTACGGGATTTGGCCGAAGAGCCGCGTGTAGGGGAGAAGGTTAGCTTCAGAGCAAGTGAGCTCCCGTCGCTATTTCCGATCAAAATGCCGTAACTTCCGAACCAATAGGAAGGAGTTTCGCGGAAGGAGCGAAGTCGGCTAGCGATGGAGGAGGTTGTTAGGTCTCTCTCTCTCTCTCTCTCTGAACCGCAGAGTTGGGGAAGGGGGAGGAGATATTTGGCTATGGTAGGAGGAGAGGCTAGGTGGGGCGGAGGAAGAGGCGAGGTCGACGAGATGGGGCTTCTGCTCCTTCACGACAGAGGGGTCGAATGACTTGCGGGGAGAAGAGCCCAAAGGCTCTGCCTCTGGCTTCATTTTATTAGCCATAGAAATCAACGATCGCGGCGAAGCATGCACGAAAAGACGTTTTCGGCGCCGTTCGCAGGGTATGGCCGCTGTACACGCGACTACAGGTAATGATTTGAGCAGTTTTTTTTTTTAGTATATATTTCTTTTGGGTTAATTTCAGAGGTCTTTGCTTGAGTGGGAGAGGTTCAGTCTGTTGGTATTCAAATAGGGGAGCAGAGGAACGAAGTAGGCAACGATTGACCTAGGAGATTTGGCTGGGAAGTGCAGGTTTTGTAAGGAAGATGTTGCCTGTTGCTGGAGAGTTCGGGTAGAGGGAGTGTTCGGTTATTTCTTTCTGAAGCAGAGAATGAGAGACTGAGAGTGAGGAGAAGGAGATAAGTGGGTTGTTATTACAGATTGCCGGTCGAGTTGCTGTGTAGGCGGACGAGGCATGCAGGAGCTGCTGCGGCTGGGAATTCGGGTAGTACAGGGAGAAGAGGCGGAGGTGGTGGTTTGGGCCATGAGGTAGAGGGAGTTAGGAGCTGGGTTGGACGGCTGAGGGGAGCAGGCTAGTGGTGCTCGTGAGAGCAGTGAGCAGGAGAAAGGAGTTCTGGACGGGAAATGAGCTTTGTCTTAGGTTCTCTATCTTAGATATTATCAGTTAGTATGTGTTTATTATCCACTAGGTGGTTGACAGAGCAGATTGAGCAGGATTAGGAGGCTGTGCATGCCTTTGGCTAAGAATTTCACAAGGATTTGATAGGCCAACAATTAGATATAGGATAGGATTTTTTATATATAATTTTTTATTGTTATAAAGATGAGATGACATAGGAAAGTGTAACTTGACCCTTCTCATTCCTCGTGCCATCCCGATTTACATGCCTCACCTTGTAGCATGTGTCAATTTCACACTTTTGCTTGTGCAAGAACCCAAAAAATATTAGAGTTGTTTTCTGGTGTTTTGGACGTTCTAGACACAACGTCGAAGTCCGTCTTGTGAACAGATGATGTTCGGACAATGTTGCACAATGTAGCATTCGTAGTCCGTCTATGTTGATCGCCTTATCTCAAATTGATCGTGAGAGGTCACTCCTTAGATAATTTTGATGTTCCGAGCGCAACAGTGAAGTCCGTTTTACGATCAAATGTCATTTGGATAGTTTTGTGTAACATTGCAATTGCTAACAACATACTCGTCATCATTTTTGATTGAGTTGAGCACTATTGACTCCCTTTTGGTAAATTGGACATCCTGAATTCATCGATACAATCTGTTTTCTAATTGGACGAAGTTTGAGTGGCTTTGATCAAGGTCGAGGCACATCGATGCTCGCCACATACGACCTAGTGTTTGTCGGTCATCATTCATGTCGCTTTCACTCATACCGATTTTGGCATGTATATGGTGGTCAACAATTCTTTCTGTCAATTTTCATATGTTTAAATTGCAGCTGTTTAGAAGAATATTTGTAGATCAAGGGTGAATTCTGATTAGATTTTTGAGTTTTCAACCTTTGTGTTTAATCATATTGTAGTTCATTTAACAAAGGAATTAGAAGGAATCGTTAGCTTGCAGTTCTTATGATTGAAAATTGTTTGCTGAGAAGTTTAGGTCCTAAGCTTTCTTCTTTCATGTGCAGTCATATTATGGATCATTTGGGAAATGAATCAGATTTATCCAATTTAGTACAGTTTTTGCTCTGCAAACAATTTGCAGACAGATTGTTGAGGTGATTTAGAAACTAATACGATGGCAGTTTATTTTTGTGTGCAACAAAGTGCAAATCTTCCATCTCCTGGCAGCAGAATGGACAATGTTTTGTGCTTGATTTTTATATCATGATTCCAAGCGCTTGTCATGATTTATAGGAATCTAGATAGCACTCCTAACACCGAGAAATCCCTTTATGCTCATTTGGTAGCTTTTTTTTGTCCTCAAGCAGAGGAAACAAAAATTATTTCTTACCAAAGATAAATTAGCAATAATCCATGGCTCCTCTAGAATTGGTCACAAAGGTTAGTGAACTTTGAAATTTACGTTTTGTTTGGCATGACTTGTGCCATTTTTTCGCTCGCGTTAGAACTTTATAGAAGTTTCTTTATGTGCTGCAATCTTCACTTTGTCATAAAAAAACAACCTTTTTGAGGGAAATTGTTGATAGAGCAAAAAAAAACCCTGCTCGTTCTTTCTAATAGCTTATTCAACTAGATAAGTGTTACAAAAACCAAATGAAGCCTCAGAACAAAGAATTGCATTGTAAAACGCTACTTTTGAATAATGATTACACATCAAAGTAGGTGATACCCATTTTTGAAATGATAAAAAATAAAACTTTGGCTTGCAGTAAAAGTTCAAAAAATTTACAGGAAAAAAGTTGCTTATTTAGTGGAACTTATTTGTATTCTAAAGAGACATTAATATACTTCTTTGACTGGCATGCTTTAAGATCTTAATTAGAGGTTTGCTTCCGCATCTCTGGCCTTCCTCAAGGGGGGTGTTTCCCCATCTGTCATGGAAAGGTAAAATCCTTCTAGTTAGTAAAATAGAAAAAAAAACGTTATTCCTATTTCAAAACTTCCTCCACTTTAAGAAATTTTTGCTTGTTAATAAGTGCAATTTAATTCATGATGAGAAAAACTTGCTAACCAAGAAGTGAGATTAAAGTAAAATATTGGCCTTGAATCATTTACTTTCTCTTAATCACTCAAGGAAATAAATTACCTAGGATAAGGCCCTGCAACAATGAATATTTAAGCTGGGAAAAAAGACGCCTTCTTTGGCTTTAAATAATTGATCATCAATTTTCCTCCCAAAAGATAGCAGTTTATATATATATTAACATGCTTTATCATTCTCTTTGCTACTTACCTGACATCCATAGAGAGCGAAATGACAAAACATTACTATGGTGAAATTTTTTCTTTCATTATCACTAGGATCGCATGTTCTTATGGGCAGCCTTTTTTTGCAAGAAAAAGAATTTCATTTCATATTTTTGCTTAAAGATTTGTGAAGTTATATATTTAAGTACAAAATTCTGGAGAATGTGATGAAGCCTGAGTGTGATACCTATCTTGGGAGAGCACATTAGCTCCAAATTCAAGCAAGACACTCGCCAGAAGGTGCAGCCCTTCTGCAGCTGCAACATGTAGTGGTGTTCTGTGATCATAATTTTTACTGTTTGGATCAACTCCATATTCCAACATACGGCGCAATATGTCAATTTTACTATCTGCTACTATTTTACAGAGATATGTGCCGGCATCTTCTAGGTTAAGAATTGCGCCATTCTGCACAAGCAGCTTTGCAACTTTATCATGTCCGGCCCTAACAGCTTCAAACAATGGCGAATTTCCAAATTTATCTGCATTCAAAGCCATTTTACAAAAATATCATGCAGAGATTTTGTTGAAGTCAACTTTATTCTAAATCCATGTCTAATCTCACCAATGCAATTTACATCAGCTCTCCATTGAATAAGAAATCTCACAATGTCTTCATAGCCTCTGGATGCAGCCATTTGCTGAGGAAAAAGGAAAACAAAAATCATTATCGTAGTGAAAATGCATATAAGTTAAAATTGAGCTACTGCTATTTAATATAGTGCTTTTGTGAGCCTACATGGAGCTAAACTTGAATTTTGCTCCTGCATAGAAAATGAAATACCATCATAACATTATCATTGTCATTGCAATTATTCTTAGTCTGCTTTGTGACTTTTACATTCATATGTGTCGAGTATCACATGAGATACTAGCTTTATTTTTTCGTATATCTTTCTTATTGTACTCTCTAATCATGTTATTGTTGGTTTACTCTCTTTTACCTTTTAATCTTTCCACATTGATTTTGTTCTTTCATTATTAATGGTGCATCTTATATCCTCCATTGTCTATGACTATATCAATTAAGTTAATTTTTAAGCATTGTATTTTCAATGTGTGCTACTTTCACCATCTTTGTAATATAACCATTTCGAATTCCCTTGGTTTTATCACATATCCTTCCTATATATACTATACTGAGGGATACTTGAACGGACAAAATTTTAAGTAGTTATCGTTAAGTAATGTTAACTAATACATTATTTAATTCGCCATTGGAAAAATAAAATTTAAAACTATCCAAAGTCGTCCTATGAACGGACAACTGTCTTTGAACACGGTCAAAAGAGTAATCCAAAGATGACATGTTGGTGCTAATAGTGCTTTGACTCGACAGAGCTAATTGTCCGTTAAATGAGCGATTGACTATAGTAAAATTCTCGTTTTAAATATCTGGCCGAGGTTCTCTTTTTTGCATTCACAATTATTTCCTTCCTTTCGTCCATGAGCTTCAAATCAAGCTTTTTTGGAGGATTTCGCGATTTTATAGGTTGGTTTTTGTATTTAATAATTTATTTTTAAAAGTTGTGCTACTTAGAATGTCTTATTTTACTCAAATCATTTAAATATTTACTATTTTTAGTATTGAACCATGTTATTTAGGAGTTTTCATGTTAAGCTTTGAGTTTTTTTTTTTTTAAATTTTTTCATGTTAATTACATTTAGTGAGTAAACCCTAAGCTTTATTTTTTTTTAATAGAAAACTAAATTGAAATGGTATTTAAATTTATTTTTTAAGATAAGATAATAATATTTAGCAGAAGACATTAATAGAAATAATTTTTTTCAGAAAACAATAATATATACCATTTGGTTTAACACAAAACCCAAATTAAGTTAGATGTTTTATAACAGAAAACTTAAGTTATGATAAATATTAGAATTATTTAACTAATAGAAAACAAAAATTAATTTTTTGAATGAGCATATTTAGTTTTATTTTTCATGATTATGTAATTGATTTTTTTTTTCATCCTAAATATGCTTAGTTATTTTGCTCACTAAACATAATTAACATGAAAAAATAGAAAAAAAAAACCTTAAAGCTTAACATGAAAACCCTAAATAACATGGCTCTATACAATAAAATAAGCAACATTCAAATGATTTGAGCAAAAGATTATATGCCAAATAACACATCTTTGGAAAATAAATTATTAAAATATAAGTACTAACTTGTAAATTTGTGAAATCCTCCAGAAAAGCTTGATTTGCGAGCTCATGGATAAAAGGAAGGAAGCAGGTGCGAAAGCAGGAAGGAGAAGCTCAAAAAGATTTAAAATATGAATTTTACTGTAGTCAGTTACACATTTAGCAGGCGACTGGCTTTGCTAAGTGAAAGCATTGTAAGCATGAGCATGTCAGTTTTTGATTGTTCTTTTGATTGTGTTTAAAGCTAGTCACCTCGTTCAACAAACGATTTTTACAAGTTTTAAGTTTTATTTTTCAAATAAAAACTTAAATAATGTATTACTAAATGATAACTACAAAAATTGGCCTTGAGAAACAAATCTAAGAAATACTAAACGGATTAAATGTTAAAGAAATTGTTTTGTTCCCCGTTTGTTATTTTTCATTATGAGAAGTAACTATTTGTCCTCTTTGCAGAAAATCTTAAAGAGGTCAAGAACCAAGTAAGTATGTACGAGTGCTGTTCTTCCGTCATAGTCTGTTTTGTTTGGATCTGCCCCTGCCTTAATTAAACCTTTCAGATGATGCAAGTCTCCATGATAAGCTGCACTATTTACTCCCAGAGCTAGCTCTGTCTCTTGCTTTGTGATTAGATATTTTATATCCGACTCCAACTGCCTCTTTCTTAGATCAGTCTTCTTTCTCTGCGAGTCACAAGTTTTGATAAATTTGACCGAAGTGTTTGATTCCTGAAACAAATTTTGTAAAATAAGTTTGTGTTCTTCGAATATCATACCTTGAGTAGATTACTGAGAATTTGTTGGCTATCTTTGAAGTAAACTTGTAAAATTCCTGTGAAGGACTGCTTTTCCATTCGCAGTAGTCTGCACAACTCACAAACTTTAACAGTACATGGTTGTGGAATATTGCACAATACTGCAACTTCACCAAAGATATCATAAGGCACAAGTTCTGATATTGCTGCCTCCAATCCATTTTCTCCACTAACCACCGCCTCCTGTTTTGTTAAGAGTGAAAGGATTTATTGCGAGTAAATTCCATTGGTAGATTAGGCTGTTGAAGTTATATGCAAGCTGGGCCCATAATAAAAGATTTTATACTACAATGATCTTTCACACTGTCAGAACTGGGTTTGACTAAAACAAACAAGCGAGTAGACAAGCCGAGCAGGCAAAATTGCAGGTTGAGCATGGTTGTAAGCATACTTAATGGAATCATATCACACAATCGAGTGAGGAAATGAGTGCGGGAGTGAAAAGCAGCGACTCCACATGGGGGATAACTTCGATTCACTCACTCTAGTGAAATCAAACGTGCGAATGAAAGTAACAATCAAGAAAAAGCCATGCCGAAAGGAAGAAGGAGAAGGAATGCAGGTTTGTCAAATTTTTTCTTTTTTGTGCAAATTTTATTTGTGATTTAAATCTAAGAATGTATCAATATCTCAATTTATGGTAGAAGAAGAAATTGAGATAAAATGAGAGAAATTAGAGATTTTGAAGTTTCTTCCATTTCTAACGACTAAAGAAAAAGTAAGTGATTTAAATTGTTAATTTATGTATAAATTCAGACTTAGATAAGAAAATCTGTATAATTTCATTCTTTTGATTAAGACAATAATATGAGTCGATTGGAAGAATTCATTTGATGTGAATCTCGATTCAAAAGTGAAGGAAGAAAAGTTTTTATTAAATTAAAGGATAGAAAGATTCATTGAGATAATTAATTTTTAATTAATAATATTTAAATTTTAATTATATTAAAATTTAATAGTATATGCTAAAATTATAAATGTTGATTTGACAAATAAGAAACATTCAATATTATATAGTATAAAATGATATCCCACGCATATAAAATTACTTTTAATGATGTCAAATCAATTCAATATTATTTTGAATTCGTAATGTTATTTAATTAATGAAATTGAATATTATTTGATACAGTGAAGGTTTTAATTGTTGAACAAAAGTGAAGTGTTAAACCAATAAAAAATCTTAAAAGGAGTTTAGGTAATCTTTCATATATATTAATAAAAAAATTTATATGAAATTAATGAAAGTTATTTGTAAGATAATAATGTAAATTCATAAAATTTTTTATGCAACCTTAGGTGTTATATTAAGGAAGCCTATCAGAGCTAGAGCATTGGAAGAATTGAAACACAAAAGTAATCAAAGTGGGTAACTATAATTATTTTATAGTAATTATAATTTTCTTTTTATTTTATTGTAATGTAATTATTACATGCTATAGCATTATGTCAACTGAACGTTTAATGTATAAAATGAATCAATCGAGAAGAACAAAATGGATGATTATGTTAGTTATAATAATTTTATTTTTTTCATTATATTACTATTATTGAACAATATAACATGCTCAAATATTGTTATAGTTGAATGTTTAATATACAACAAATTTGAGAATATTAAATAATTGAAGATCATAAAATAATATATATGTATAATTATCCTTATAAATTAATATGACATGTGATGGAAAATTAAAATAAACTAAATAAATATTTATATGAAAAATGAAAATATTAAAAGAAAGAAAAGTTGCATGCATATAAATACAAGAGTTTGTTTTCTTATATTATTGATTAAAAATGCAACGTACCCATGTATGTTAAATAGAAAAGAAAAAGAAAAAGAAAATGAAAATGGTTGCACCTTCATTAGTATAAAAAAGTTTAGACGATGCTCCTGCATTAAATAGAAAGTAAAAATGAAATACATAAATAAAAAGTTATTTTTGAAAGACATTTATAAAAAATCTACTGTATATGAAATGTTATGAATATGTTATAACATATAAAATATAATGAATATGTTAACTGTATGAGAAAGTAAAAAATATGATTATTTTTATGTATGTTTAAATGTTATACTCTATGCTGTTATTATCCACTGAGTTTACTATATAAACTCAAACTGTTAAATTAAAATTTTAGGTAAATCTTCTGAAAAAGAAAATACTAAAAGAGAAAAATGCTTCTACAGAAGAATGAGATCGAATAAAAATATGTAAAATCAAACTTATGTATATGTTAAATTTATAAATTTGTTAGTGACTCTTCAGTTTTTATGTGGTATCTTATTTTGTTAATTATTTATGTTATTAAAATAAATGTATTAATAGCTCAATTGTTTGTGCCTCGTTAATTTGAGTCTTTAGATCTCGTTAACTTTTGTCATGACCTAGCACAAAGACTAGAATTAACGAGATAGTAACAGATGGTCGGACAGTTAATACATTTATTTTAAATCCATAAACAATTAATAACTAACATCCCACATAAGACTAAAGAATCATTAATAAACTTATAAATTTTAATATATGCATAAACTATATTTTACCTATTTTCATTCGATCGTCTTCTTCTATAGATATATTCTTGTTTTTTATCCATTTTATTTTTCAGAAGATTTATTTAAAAATTAAGTTTAACAATTTAAATTTATATCATTAGCTTCAGTTATTCAGTCATTCTCAAATTTGTTTTATATTAAATATTTAACAATATCAAATACTTATGTATGTTACAATATTCAATAATAGTAATAAAGTAAAGAAAATGAATTTAGTATAATAATCATCAACTTTGTTCTTCTCAATATTCATTCATTTTCAAATTTGTTTTATATTAAATATTTAACAATATCAAATACTTATGTATGTTACAATATTCAATAATAGTAATAAAGTAAAGAAAATGAATTTAGTATAATAATCATCAACTTTGTTCTTCTCAATTAATTCATATGTATTAAACATTAAGTAAACATATATGCTATGACATGTGATAATTACAATAAAATAAAAAAGAAATTGTAATTGCTATAAAACAAATGTAATTACCTACTTTGATCACTTTTCGTACTTCAATTTCTTTGAAATTCTTGAGCTTTGATATAACATCTCTTAATGTAATACCAAAGGTTACGTACTAAATTTCATAAATTTACATTATTATCTTATATCTAACTTTCATTAATCTCATATAAAATTTTTCAGTAACTATATATAATCTTACCTAAACTCTCTTTAAGACCTCTTATTGGCTTCGGCACTTCACCTTCGTTCAATAGTTTAAATCCTTCCCTATTTCAAATAATATTTGATTTCATTAATTAAAGAACTTTACGAATTTAAAACAACATTGAATTGATTTGACATCTTTAAGGACAATTTCAAATACGTGGGACGTCGGACGTCATCTTATATTATATAACATTGAATGCTTTTTATTTGTTAAATCAATATTTATAATTCTACCATATACTGTAAATTCTAATATAATTAAAAGTTAAATATTATTAATTAACATTAATTACCTCAATGAATCTTTTCTTTCTTCAGCTCAACAAAAAATTTTCTTAGTTCATTTTTTAGTTGAGATTCACATCAATTGAATTTTTTCTATTGACAATCATATATTATTGCTTCAATCAGCGGAATAAAATTATAGAGATTTCTCATCTAAGTCTGAACATAAATTAATTATTTAAATCAGTTTCTCTTTCCTTCGTCGTTAGAAATGGAAGAAACTTAAAAACCTCCAATTTTCTCTCATTTTCTTTTTTCTGCCTTCAATTGAGATATTGATCATTTCATAGGTTTAAACCATAAAAGAATTTTGCATAAAAATGAATAAAGTTGACAAATTTACCTTCCTTCTCCTTCTTCCTCTTGACACAGTTTTATCTCGGTTGTTGCTCTCATTCGCTCGTTTGATTCCATCGGAGTGAGCAAATCGGTGTTATCTCCCATGAGGAGTCGCTGTTTTTCATTCCTGCACTCGTTTCTTTATTCGATTGCGTGATCTGGTTCCGCTAGGTATGCCTGTGCCCGTGCCCGCTCGGCTTACCTGGTCGCCTGTTGTTTTAGTTAGGGCCGGTTCAATTGAACCGGCAACCCTGGTTCTTACAATCTCCCATTCATATAAAAATTTTGTCCTCAAAATTTAAATGTAGGGAATAAATAGACCTACTTTAGTTGAATAATGGGGATATTGAGCTCTCATTTCTTACCAATTAAACAAACATATTCAATGAAAGAATTAGTAAAATATATGTTGATGAAATTGTGAGATTGCATGGAGATCCGGAATTTATAGTTTACACAACCCCAATCATGCTTTAAACAATGCTTCCGCATATGTATCTTGGTTTAGGGTGTTCTATAGGAACTAGTTAAAGAACAACATTGTTTTTTTATCACCGGCCATCCATATATTCATATTTGGTTATTTTCCGTTATGTGCATGAATATAGCTTTATGTGCATGAATATAATTATTTTCCCAGAAATAATAATGGTATTACCAGAGTACCATGAGAAACGACGTAGATTTGATCCACAGCACTCCCCTGTTCAAGGATCACTTCTCCGGGAAGGAAGAATTCTTCATTCAGCTTCATTACCTGTTTTTTTTTATTTGATACAGAAGGTTAGGAATTTCATCGAGGTTTGTGTACTTTTTATAATACATTCTTTGACTAAATTATGTAGTAGGTGCCAAAATTTTGATGCATACCATCTGATTTAGGAATTCCTCCGAGCATCCTTCGAAAAGTGGCACTCTTTGAACCATCTCAAGATATAAAGACTGAGATATCTGCAAAATCTTAGTCTTTCAGCTTATCAAATTTTATTCTTAAACATTGGATTGTATCATCTTTTTTCTTATTCCACGTTAATCTACCAATTTTCTGCTCAGAGGAAACTTGAATAGTACTGTATTTTTTTGGGTTTTTCCACTCTGTATTTTAATCTTCATTATCTATTATATGCAATATCTCAAGCAATAATTGAAGATACCTTGGCTTTTACTGCTATTGGAATGTCTTCAAGAATTCTAGCTCTGGTATAACTGCTCTCGTATTGTAACATCAAATGACTTTTAATCTGATTTCTGATATCTTTGTGAAGTTTATTTCTGTTCATGTATTTGATTAGATCGGCCATCCTATCCCTGAACCTCTCTGTCTTTGATCCCTTGACAATCAAAGCGGTCATATTTCCAATCAAATAGGCCCCAAGAATCATATCAAATGAGACATAAATCATGATAAAAATCATCTCTCTAGCATTCACTGCATGGATTTCACCATAACCTGCAATAGAGAACAGTTAAAGCAGATTCAACTTCATCTTGGAAGAATAGTGAGCTGTAACTCACCAACCGTCGCCATTGTCACGATTGCGAAGTAAAGGGAGGTAATATATCTCCTCCAGAAGTCTATCTCCCTGAAGTTGATGTACTTGTAGTCCCCCAGAGTTAGGCTTCCAATCCATGTATAACCTTCTTTTGCTGGCTGAATCGTTGTTGCAAGGTAGTAGAAGATGCATGCTGCAGTGTGGGTGCAGTAGAGCTCCACAGTGACGAGCTTTACTATTCTAGTGAATAGGTAATTGATGCGAATGTCTTTCTCCATCTTCTTAAAGAACTGTTTGATCTTCCTTGCACGATATAATCTTGTCCAAAGAAGGTATCTGATTAATTCCCTCCTTCCTGTGGCCTAAATTAAGCGAAACATAACTTGCTAATATATACTTCCAATAATTTTTTTTTTCCTTATAAACAGACGTGATTGTGGGATAGAGAAGTCCCACTCAAACTTAAGAGAAAATTCTATAAGATGGTGGTGAGATCTGCAATGCTTTATGGTGCCGAATGTTGGCCATTAAAAGAGAAGCATAATACTAAGTTATGTGTTGTAGAGATGAAGATGTTTAGGCGGATGAGTGGCTTTACCCTTAGACATAGTATACGAAATGAGGATATATATGAAAAGGTTAGAGTAGCTCCAGTGGAAGATAAGATTAGAGAGAGTCGCCTTAGATGGTTTGGTCACATTAAACGGAGGCCTTTCGATGGCCCGGTTAGGAAAGTTGAGGTATTAGATTTGACTTATGTTAAGAAAGGTAGTGGTAGACCTAAAAAGACTTTTTAGAAAATATTATAAATGATCTTTCTTTGTTAGATTTGAATGAGAATTTGACTTTTAACATAACACAATGTCGAAAAATGATTCATGTAGCCGACCCCACGTAGTGGGACAAAGGCTTGATGTTGTTATTGTTGTTGTATAAAAAGATGCGATTGAATTTCAGTTTCGTTTAATTTTAGTTTTGTCATGAAATTATAGTTTTCTCAGTTTACCTTGTATATGGCATCCCATGGGAAGCATCCAAGTAGATCCAGACAGAAGTCTCCTTTTGCATATCTGCATCATAAAGTGATTACTAATTCATGCTATGATCAATATTTCATGCCTCTTTCATCCATATATTTGTGTAAAAATATCACTCATCTCTATATCAGTAGAGACAAGCCCATCTTTTTATGATAAGTTTGTTGCCTGTTTAATTAGAATAACATTTCATACAAATCCTAGTTGCAGCAGAAGGCCTGCAACCTCTTAAATTTGTACATTTTGGGATCTAAACATTCATCGAAGTAAACAATCTTATATGTTTATTAATATGATACTCTCACCGTAGGGCGATGCTCTTTCGGTCTTGCACCATCTTATACGTATGAGCATCTCTATATGCGATGAAGAATTGCAATATGATGTCAACGAGGAAGATTAACTGTATGCTTTCTAGTTCCACCAGGTGGCCGGACAGCCCTCTGAAGAACCCGAACTCCAGGGGTGTTAGGAATGCTGAATAAATAGACCACAAGAAAATGATATTCACCCAACACCTGTACAACCTGGAGGCAAATAAAAACAGAAATGATTATATTAGAAGTTAGTATTTGAGGAGCTTTATAGTTTGAAACAGTGTATCCTGCTTGGAGTAGTATCTTAGGTTTTGTTTGAACAACTTTCTTACTGCTTCTTAAAATAATTTTTTAGTACAATAATTAAAATTTTTATACTTAAAAAGTTTTTTAAGAAGTGTTAAGAAAGCCGTCCTAGGCTTCATTTGGTTTGTCTTTCTTACTGCTTCTTAAAGCAGTTTTTTAGCATACAAATTTTAATTTTTATACTAGAAAGTCATTTTAAGTAGTACAAAAATTGTTCTAAATGGAGCCTTAGTAATGATTATATTGCTTTTATATCAGCTCAATTGAAACATTTTTTTCTTGAGGAATGGTGAGTAAAGTTAACATGCTCGAATTCGAACTGATGGCAAGGAGAAACATGCTCAATTATGGAACAGATTGAAGGTGAAATACTGCTTTTTTTGGACAGTTTCTCTAGGAAGAGATTGAATGCATCCACAACCATTTTTCTTTAAATTGAATGAAGGAGCTTCTTTGCTTCTTAAGATCTTCTCGTGCAGAAGAGAGTAACTATGTTCACATTTCCTTTGGAAAGTTAGATTAACTATGTTGATTTTTTGTATAAAAGCGTGATTACTGTACAAGCTATAAGCTATCCAATATCTAACTTCGTTTTGAACCGTTACCTTCCATTGGGATGGATAACAAATGAACCGTAGCAATCCTTAGAAAGCCTGAGAGCACTCCCCTTTGTTAGCCCGTACTCCTTTGAAAACAAAGCCAGCCTACTTCCCACTGAACCATGAAGGTTGTCTTCCACCTCATTCAGCTCGAACTCCTCGTTTATCTCTCCTCCCATCTCTCTCTCTCTCTCTCTCTCTCTCTCTCTCTCTCTCTCTCTCTCTCTTCATTAGGTGTAGGATGGTAATCTTATATAGTTCTTACTTGCAATAAAGGAAGAGAGAGTGGTGATTAATGGAGGTTGCACCTTGGCCTAGGGTGGGTAATTAATTAAATAAAAGCTTATTTGGGATATAGCTCTTTATTTTCCCACTGCCTTCCTACACTAACGCGTATGACCAGCAGGTGAGTCAACCAAGACTCCACTTTCTATATACTTAATACACAGATCGTATAGTTGCTTCTCAGCGACGCAGCACTAATCATCTATAAGGCCTTCTCCAGTCTATCTCCAAATGCATGAATGGCGTCGCTCACGAGCTCCACTAGAACGGCAATACTTTTGTTATTTGGTTGCGGGTGAACAGTGCGACGTCAATATTGGCGTCGCACTGTTCACCTACGCGATTTTTCTATCTCAACCGGGTTTACCGAAAAAGCGCGCGAAAGAGTAGGAAAACTGTTACCTTTGTAGAAGCTCACAAACTCGAATTTGATTGGAGAAGAATCACGGCTTTTTGAGTTTTAAAATGCAAGTGAAAATGGGATTTTTTGTTGGAGATGCCCTAAGCAACATAAATGATTGATTAATCAAATCTAATTGCTGCAATTAGAAAGTCATTAACTTTTAATTGCTTCATTAGTCACTTGATCTGTAAAATTATAAGACCAAGCAAACGAGCTTCTCCTTGTTCACAGTAGTCAATTCTGCATTGATTGCTAAAGTTAGAAAAGGCCACGTCCCCTTGCCTGCATGACTCACGTGAGTCCATGGAAATATAAAAATTCACGAGGCTCATGTGACCATGGCCTAATGGCTTTGTATTGTTGAAATTATCATTATTTGTATTGATATGAATAAACAGATGTACATTTTTTGTGTTCATGAATCAAGGTTTTTATGAAAGTGTAGAGGTTGTTTGTATGTAAGTCTTTTTAGTGGGTTGGGTTAGCCCATAGGTCCAATAATTTGGTAATCCTAATAGGCACTTGGTTGGCCATAGTCCACCTATTTGAACTTAAAATTAAATGGAACATGTCACTTGATCGTGGATAAATTTGACGAATATCCGAGCATAGTCCGTTCACTAGCATTCTTAAGTGTCGAAGGCATGATGTTATAGAAATGGATATTGATCTTATAGTATTTGCAAGATATTGTATCTATCATAAGCTCTGGTATGGGCAATGGAGACTCATCTTTGGAATAAGCCCTAGGGTCTTAGGTTTTTATGGTTAGCCCATACTTTGTTATTAGGAATTCACCTATGAGGGTCCTATGAGGAATGTCTATCACTAAGGAAGACAACTACGCATAAGGAGTGATTATAATTTTAATTAATTTCATTTTTCATGCTCAAGTTCATTAAGTGGGGTTGACAATACATGGTTCCAAGTGCAAAATAAAAATACAAATGGATAAAAGAAAGTTACATATAAATAAATCTATGTTTGACCTTTGTAATGGGATCTTGTTCTTAGGCTTTTGCTCTTGCTCTTATAATTAGGCTAATGAGTTAATTTGTTTGAACCATTTGTTGTGCTATATCACGAGGAGGTTAGATATTTGCTCATGGAGTCGTGGTGTTATCATGAAGGTAAGACAACAGACTATTATGTGTTACCTAATTAAATATCAATAATTGCATGATCTCTTATAAAGTTATAAACTATGCACATTTATATAGGATTATATGATTCTTTATGGACAAATAAGAGGAGCAGCTTCAATTATTTAAGAAGTGATGTGGGGGAGCTTTTATAATTTGGTTGTGTGTTAATTATATACAAATGATATGTGTTGTTTCTTTAGAAGCTATGATTAAGCCAAAAGTAAATGATAATGTTCAGGGTGTTCTAATGTTGATATTATGCGGATTAGTACAATGAGATATTGTTGGCAATTCTGCTTTGAAATCCTTGAATTAGAGTGGACAAGTAACTTAAGATGAACTAATATGATTGTGGCAATGACTTTGAGACAATGAATGAAAAGTCTTACTAATGGAGGAGGTTCTTAGTGGACTCATTGGTTGGGATGGCTAAAGAGTATGCGTACTAAGTGTAAGACTGCAATCCTCATTGTATGGATAGGTATAGTGCTAATGTAAATGTTGTTAATCGAGCATTTAGCAAATGAGCTAATGGGCCTGGTGCTGTAGTCATAAGTCGACTGCTCGGAAACCAAGGGAGTTGTTAGTTCAAGAGTTCATGAGTCATAAGTCGAAGATGCTAGCTTTGCACAGCTTAAAATAAAATAAACAATGCGCTAAATTTTTTAATGTAATAAGATAGTTTAAAATACTACCAATTGAGCTTAAATACGCAAGAGATGTGATAAACTAAGTGATGGAGATAATTGTCCAATACGATCTTCAAGCATATATAATGATATATATATTTTTTGCAAGTGTGGGAGAAAATCAATTTACAAAAGCTCAACTCAAGCCAAATCAATTTACAAAAGCTCAACTCAAGCCTCGGTTGCGCACCAGTATTTGGTGATAGCAAATAAAGCATTAAAGTACTTTGTTCTTTTGATGTTGGTACTTCCACTATTGAATCTCCACTCCCATAAATCCACTTTGCATATTTATTAATGAAGCATACTCATCTAAATATAAATTAATGAGGCATAATCTTCTAAGGGATTATTGAGTCAAAATTTGAGGATTAATTATTCTATGCAGAGGCCGAACGCCGTCCTAAGACTAACCAGAATGTGCCACATCACCCATTTGCTCGCTACCGGGGCTCGGTACCGTTGACGTGATGCATTCTGGTTGGTCTTCGGACGACGTTCTGCATCCGACCTCCGCACAAAATAATTTCTCAAATTTGAGTTCCCGTTGGGAATTGTTGTTCAATTTTATTTATTCTTGGTTGAATTCGGATGAAGTACAGAGAGCTAATTAATGAGAGATTTTGTTCAAATAAAACTGGAATTGTGCTCAATTGAGCCAAGAACAAATGAAATATAACATATGCATGTAAATATTTATAAAGTTTATATTTATATCAATGCTTATATGCATCTATACATTTATTCCAAGGGAACCGCAAGAAAATCTATCTTGTAATACGTTCATCCTTGCATATAGCATAGGCACCAGGATCTCTTAGTTGGTAGCAGACTCAAACTCAGGATCTCTTAGTTGGTAGCCTAAGCTCTCAACCAACAGATCAAGATGAACTATGTCATAGGTCAATTTAACTCAATTCAGGTTTATGAGTTGAGTTTGTATTTGATCTAAAAATAATCCTATATTAATATTGTCGAGTCAACCTGGCCTGTTAAAACCAAAATAACGAAAAAAAATGATATTATTATCCTAGTTCAACATGAAAATTCAATAGTAATAATAATAATAATAATAATAATAATAATAATAATAATAATAATAATAATAATAATAATAATAATAATAATAATAATAATAATAATAATAATAATAATAATAATAATAATAATAATAATAATAATAATAATAATAATAATAATAATAATAATAATAATAATAATAATAATAATAATAATAATAATAATAATAATAATAATAATAATAATAATAATAATAATAATAATAATAATAATAATAATAATAATAATAATAATAATAATAATAATAATAATAATAATAATAATAATAATAATAATAATAATAATAATAATAATAATAATAATAATAATAATAATAATAATAATAATAATAATAATAATAATAATAATAATAATAATAATAATAATAATAATAATAATAATAATAATAATAATAATAATAATAATAATAATAATAATAATAATAATAATAATAATAATAATAATAATAATAATAATAATAATAATAATAATAATAATAATAATAATAATAATAATAATAATAATAATAATAATAATAATAATAATAATAATAATAATAATAATAATAATAATAATAATAATAATAATAATAATAATAATAATAATAATAATAATAATAATAATAATAATAATAATAATAATAATAATAATAATAATAATAATAATAATAATAATAATAATAATAATAATAATAATAATAATAATAATAATAATAATAATAATAATAATAATAATAATAATAATAATAATAATAATAATAATAATAATAATAATAATAATAATAATAATAATAATAATAATAATAATAATAATAATAATAATAATAATAATAATAATAATAATAATAATAATAATAATAATAATAATAATAATAATAATAATAATAATAATAATAATAATAATAATAATAATAATAATAATAATAATAATAATAATAATAATAATAATAATAATAATAATAATAATAATAATAATAATAATAATAATAATAATAATAATAATAATAATAATAATAATAATAATAATAATAATAATAATAATAATAATAATAATAATAATAATAATAATAATAATAATAATAATAATAATAATAATAATAATAATAATAATAATAATAATAATAATAATAATAATAATAATAATAATAATAATAATAATAATAATAATAATAATAATAATAATAATAATAATAATAATAATAATAATAATAATAATAATAATAATAATAATAATAATAATAATAATAATAATAATAATAATAATAATAATAATAATAATAATAATAATAATAATAATAATAATAATAATAATAATAATAATAATAATAATAATAATAATAATAATAATAATAATAATAATAATAATAATAATAATAATAATAATAATAATAATAATAATAATAATAATAATAATAATAATAATAATAATAATAATAATAATAATAATAATAATAATAATAATAATAATAATAATAATAATAATAATAATAATAATAATAATAATAATAATAATAATAATAATAATAATAATAATAATAATAATAATAATAATAATAATAATAATAATAATAATAATAATAATAATAATAATAATAATAATAATAATAATAATAATAATAATAATAATAATAATAATAATAATAATAATAATAATAATAATAATAATAATAATAATAATAATAATAATAATAATAATAATAATAATAATAATAATAATAATAATAATAATAATAATAATAATAATAATAATAATAATAATAATAATAATAATAATAATAATAATAATAATAATAATAATAATAATAATAATAATAATAATAATAATAATAATAATAATAATAATAATAATAATAATAATAATAATAATAATAATAATAATAATAATAATAATAATAATAATAATAATAATAATAATAATAATAATAATAATAATAATAATAATAATAATAATAATAATAATAATAATAATAATAATAATAATAATAATAATAATAATAATAATAATAATAATAATAATAATAATAATAATAATAATAATAATAATAATAATAATAATAATAATAATAATAATAATAATAATAATAATAATAATAATAATAATAATAATAATAATAATAATAATAATAATAATAATAATAATAATAATAATAATAATAATAATAATAATAATAATAATAATAATAATAATAATAATAATAATAATAATAATAATAATAATAATAATAATAATAATAATAATAATAATAATAATAATAATAATAATAATAATAATAATAATAATAATAATAATAATAATAATAATAATAATAATAATAATAATAATAATAATAATAATAATAATAATAATAATAATAATAATAATAATAATAATAATAATAATAATAATAATAATAATAATAATAATAATAATAATAATAATAATAATAATAATAATAATAATAATAATAATAATAATAATAATAATAATAATAATAATAATAATAATAATAATAATAATAATAATAATAATAATAATAATAATAATAATAATAATAATAATAATAATAATAATAATAATAATAATAATAATAATAATAATAATAATAATAATAATAATAATAATAATAATAATAATAATAATAATAATAATAATAATAATAATAATAATAATAATAATAATAATAATAATAATAATAATAATAATAATAATAATAATAATAATAATAATAATAATAATAATAATAATAATAATAATAATAATAATAATAATAATAATAATAATAATAATAATAATAATAATAATAATAATAATAATAATAATAATAATAATAATAATAATAATAATAATAATAATAATAATAATAATAATAATAATAATAATAATAATAATAATAATAATAATAATAATAATAATAATAATAATAATAATAATAATAATAATAATAATAATAATAATAATAATAATAATAATAATAATAATAATAATAATAATAATAATAATAATAATAATAATAATAATAATAATAATAATAATAATAATAATAATAATAATAATAATAATAATAATAATAATAATAATAATAATAATAATAATAATAATAATAATAATAATAATAATAATAATAATAATAATAATAATAATAATAATAATAATAATAATAATAATAATAATAATAATAATAATAATAATAATAATAATAATAATAATAATAATAATAATAATAATAATAATAATAATAATAATAATAATAATAATAATAATAATAATAATAATAATAATAATAATAATAATAATAATAATAATAATAATAATAATAATAATAATAATAATAATAATAATAATAATAATAATAATAATAATAATAATAATAATAATAATAATAATAATAATAATAATAATAATAATAATAATAATAATAATAATAATAATAATAATAATAATAATAATAATAATAATAATAATAATAATAATAATAATAATAATAATAATAATAATAATAATAATAATAATAATAATAATAATAATAATAATAATAATAATAATAATAATAATAATAATAATAATAATAATAATAATAATAATAATAATAATAATAATAATAATAATAATAATAATAATAATAATAATAATAATAATAATAATAATAATAATAATAATAATAATAATAATAATAATAATAATAATAATAATAATAATAATAATAATAATAATAATAATAATAATAATAATAATAATAATAATAATAATAATAATAATAATAATAATAATAATAATAATAATAATAATAATAATAATAATAATAATAATAATAATAATAATAATAATAATAATAATAATAATAATAATAATAATAATAATAATAATAATAATAATAATAATAATAATAATAATAATAATAATAATAATAATAATAATAATAATAATAATAATAATAATAATAATAATAATAATAATAATAATAATAATAATAATAATAATAATAATAATAATAATAATAATAATAATAATAATAATAATAATAATAATAATAATAATAATAATAATAATAATAATAATAATAATAATAATAATAATAATAATAATAATAATAATAATAATAATAATAATAATAATAATAATAATAATAATAATAATAATAATAATAATAATAATAATAATAATAATAATAATAATAATAATAATAATAATAATAATAATAATAATAATAATAATAATAATAATAATAATAATAATAATAATAATAATAATAATAATAATAATAATAATAATAATAATAATAATAATAATAATAATAATAATAATAATAATAATAATAATAATAATAATAATAATAATAATAATAATAATAATAATAATAATAATAATAATAATAATAATAATAATAATAATAATAATAATAATAATAATAATAATAATAATAATAATAATAATAATAATAATAATAATAATAATAATAATAATAATAATAATAATAATAATAATAATAATAATAATAATAATAATAATAATAATAATAATAATAATAATAATAATAATAATAATAATAATAATAATAATAATAATAATAATAATAATAATAATAATAATAATAATAATAATAATAATAATAATAATAATAATAATAATAATAATAATAATAATAATAATAATAATAATAATAATAATAATAATAATAATAATAATAATAATAATAATAATAATAATAATAATAATAATAATAATAATAATAATAATAATAATAATAATAATAATAATAATAATAATAATAATAATAATAATAATAATAATAATAATAATAATAATAATAATAATAATAATAATAATAATAATAATAATAATAATAATAATAATAATAATAATAATAATAATAATAATAATAATAATAATAATAATAATAATAATAATAATAATAATAATAATAATAATAATAATAATAATAATAATAATAATAATAATAATAATAATAATAATAATAATAATAATAATAATAATAATAATAATAATAATAATAATAATAATAATAATAATAATAATAATAATAATAATAATAATAATAATAATAATAATAATAATAATAATAATAATAATAATAATAATAATAATAATAATAATAATAATAATAATAATAATAATAATAATAATAATAATAATAATAATAATAATAATAATAATAATAATAATAATAATAATAATAATAATAATAATAATAATAATAATAATAATAATAATAATAATAATAATAATAATAATAATAATAATAATAATAATAATAATAATAATAATAATAATAATAATAATAATAATAATAATAATAATAATAATAATAATAATAATAATAATAATAATAATAATAATAATAATAATAATAATAATAATAATAATAATAATAATAATAATAATAATAATAATAATAATAATAATAATAATAATAATAATAATAATAATAATAATAATAATAATAATAATAATAATAATAATAATAATAATAATAATAATAATAATAATAATAATAATAATAATAATAATAATAATAATAATAATAATAATAATAATAATAATAATAATAATAATAATAATAATAATAATAATAATAATAATAATAATAATAATAATAATAATAATAATAATAATAATAATAATAATAATAATAATAATAATAATAATAATAATAATAATAATAATAATAATAATAATAATAATAATAATAATAATAATAATAATAATAATAATAATAATAATAATAATAATAATAATAATAATAATAATAATAATAATAATAATAATAATAATAATAATAATAATAATAATAATAATAATAATAATAATAATAATAATAATAATAATAATAATAATAATAATAATAATAATAATAATAATAATAATAATAATAATAATAATAATAATAATAATAATAATAATAATAATAATAATAATAATAATAATAATAATAATAATAATAATAATAGCGCCCATGACCACGACTTTGTCCACGACCACGACCTCTTCCTTGTTGGCTTCTACCATACTCGAGGCCCTCTTCTTTAGCTGAATTAATTTGTGTCTTAAGGAGTTGTTCCGTGATAACTTGCTTCTTCTTTTTCTTTTCTTCATAGGCTTGTAAGGATCCCAAGAGTTGCTCGATTGTCATAGCCTCTAAGTCTTTGGTTTCTTCAATAATGGCGACAATATGATCGAACTTTGAATCTAGAGAACGAAGGATTTTCTCCATAATCCTTACATCTTCTAGCTTCTCACCATTTCTTTTTAATTGATTAGAAACGGCTAAGACTCTAGTAAAGTAGTCGGAAATGACTTCCACTTCTTTCATATGTAAGGCTTCGAACTCACCTCTTAATGTTTGGAGACGCACCTTCTTGACTTGCTCCGCTCCTTTGTAAGAGGTCTGAAGCTTCTCCCATGCTTCTTTGGCAGACTTCGCATCGGAAATCTTCTCAAAAGAGTCATCATCTAATCCTTGAAAGATTAGATAGAGAGCCTTCTTGTCTCTCTTCCTTGAATCTCTTAGACTATCCTTTTGAGCTTGGGATAAACTTGACTCATCTTGTGGCTCATTGTAGCCTTTCTCTATCATCTCCCATACATCTTGCGCTCCAAGAAGGGCCTTCATTTTGATGCTCCAATTGTCATAGTTGCTATTGTTGAGCGTTGGGACTTGGAAAGGGATCATACCATTGCTCGCCATCTCTTTAGGAAGAACTTCGGCTCTGATACCACTTTGTTGGAGAATAAGAGGCTATAAGAAGAGGAAGAAATTTAGAAGAGAGAGAAACACTTATAAATACTCACTTTTATTCAATCTTGAACTCTGATTCTACTTCTTACATAAACACAATACCCAACCTATTATCTAGTGACTACCCCCCTTAGGATTGTCAACAATTTCTCCAAGGCCTAATATTGACTTTCTAGAATATTCTCCTATCTTCTTTTACAAAAGTCATTAATTGCATATTCTAGAATACTCTAAACAACTCTTTTTAGAATATATCTCTAGAATCCTCTAAAACATTCATCATAAAGTAGGATTCTAGAAGTTTCTAAAGACTTTTCTAGACTATGGGCTCATTTAGAAAGCCCACTCAATTAAAGGCCCAATTAATCAAGTTTAATTTTCAACAGTTCATGCATTTATTTTTTAATACCCTCTTTCAATTATAATTGATGCATATATTTATAATAATTTTATAATATTAAAGATTTTCTTAAAGAAAATTATATTTAGCTGTTGTGTGACAAAATATACATAATATTAAAGAGATAGAGTTTAACATCTTAGTTTTACATGGAAATCTAAAAGGGCACATATAAAGAGGAGTTCCAAGACATATTAGAATTTTTACGTGAAAAGCTTATAAAAGGAAAAAAAACCAAGGGACCTGATCCAGTTAAAATGATTGAATTAGTGTTTATCATCATTTATAAACAATGTCTTTTCTCAGAGAAAGGAATTAATTCGATTAAGTAAATACATATACTATCACTATAAAAAACATATGATTTTTCGCAGCAGATGTTAGGGACGGTTTGAAAATCGCTGTCAAAACCTGCTTTTGCAGCGGTTTTGATTGCTGATACCACTGATATAATCCACTCCGAAACAATTCTATTAAAACCGTCACAATTCTCGAAAGCAGATTATTTTGAATATATTTGTAGCGGTTATAACTGCTGCAAATATATAGGTTTGCACCGGTTATAACCGCTGCTAAATCTAGCGTTTCGATGATTCTATCCTGTCGGTCCTTAAACTACTGCAGAATATTGTTGCAGCGCATAACAGTTATAGCAGGAGTGCAGCGGTTTTAAAAATGCTACGAAGAAATTAGTGGGAGTTGAAACTACCGAGATAACTTAAAAATAGTGTCGCGATAGCCGTACTTTTTTGTTGTGTATAGAGAACATATTATGCAGTTGATATTGGAAGAGTCCTATAGCGTATGAGTTGTCTTTAATAGACTGTTTGGTTATTTATTTGGTCATATTTCATTGACAAAATGAGATCAAAGGCCAAAAAGTCAGATATAAATCTCAATATTGATATCTGGAGTGAGAGTTAGTGTCAATGGTTTTGATCAATCTTATAAATAATGACATGTATTTATATTATTAATAGTAATACTATATTATAAAATAAATTCAATGGCATTTCTAAGTACAATCTCGATAATATGTTATCCTCCTGTCATGGCCGGATCCCCTATGTATTGAGGGTGGGTATTAAAAAAAAATTAAATATTTAAAGGGAATAATTTAGAATATTTTGAATATTTTGGGTATTTTCTTCCCTCTCAAAAATCTTTTTTGCACTAATTTTATCAATCCTAAGCATTTTTTCCCATCTACCACCGAAATTTTTTTTTTTGCCCACTCTGAAAAAAGAAGTTGGATCCGCTCCTGCCCCCTGCTATAAAAATATTAGTCCCTGATAAAGCCCAAGGCTTAATAGATATTAGTAAATGTAATATAATAGTAAAAAAGGTTATTAATGTAGAGTAGAAATTAAACCAAAAATTAAGAAATTGAATCATGAAAGAGTCTAATATAATATTCACATTATAAAAAGTACATGAATAAATAAAACTATTAATAATTATTTAATTTATGAATACATGTATTTATTTTAATAATTTTTAATCTATGCTATTTATATATTTTATTAAGGTTTCATTCGTGTTAGCTTTCTTACTATTTTATTTTTTCAGACTTCAACTTCGATTTCTATTTGGTCTCTTCTTTTTACTGTTTTAAAAAAAAAAATTTGTACTGAAAATTTACTTTCTACAGCGGTTTTAAAAAGTTAGTTTCTTCATAACAGCTTTATAAAATAATAAGAAAATCATCTTATTTTTCTTACTACTTTCTACTCACAAAAATTTCTTGAAAGCAATAAAAAATAATGATAAAAACTATCTCAAACGAAGCCAAAGTCTTTTTGGCAACTCATCTTGTCTCCTTGACCTATTGGTTGAAAGCTTAGGCTTCCAACCAAGAGGTCCAAGGTTCGAGTCCATGTGTATGCAAAATTTTTTTGAAAGCAATAAAAAATAATGATAAAAACTATCTCAAACGAAGCCAAAATCTTTTTGGCAACTCATCTTGATCTATTTATTGAGAGTTTTTACTATCAATCAAGACATCTTGAATTTAAGATTTATACATGTGATGTGTTAATTTTCCTTACTCGGCTCAAATTAAGTCCCCCGAAAAAAAGCCAAAGTCTTTTGAGCTAATCTTGGAGCTAGCCCTGTCCGGCCAACGTCAACAAAAGGTTTTGGAAATTGGAGCAATGATGGGTTCAGTCCTCCACAGAAACCATTACACGGTTCTGTCTCCATTTTAATTATAGACCACTTTGTACGTGAAGAAAGAGGAGTGGGGAGGGTCATGAATTTGTCTGAAATCAACATCTCTTCTGAGCACAAAGGTCTTGTGAGCTAGAAAATTGAAACGTGAAGATTTGCACACAAAGGACTAAGCGTGCCAAAAGTTTCTCCACTTCGGTAGTTACTTCTGAGAGCCCTGTCCTCGCATGTCAAGTCAATGGCTGATGCTGGGTTTGCTTCTGCTGTGCTTGTAGATTTTGTTTAGGGTGATTGGGAGCCGAGAGGCTCTATTATATTAAATTACAGAAAGAAGTAACACAAAATACAATGCAATCTCAAAGGACTAAATGAACGCAGCTTATTTTGATTTGTTGGTTAGGAGCAAAGTCCTATATGGAGTCCTGGTTGGATACCCATTAAGTTACCACGCTTTGCGTGGGCAGGCGAAGGTTGGGTACTCATTGGGTTACCACGCTTTGTGTGGGCAAGTAAGTTTTGCCCACCCATACAAACCCATGATGACTTTCTGGATGCCATATCCACCCATACCAACTCACTTTCCACACTTTTTGAATGAAGTCTGTCATGGACTTGTGGCCTTGAGGCTTGTTTCATCTTGCTATGACTGTAAACTTTCAAGTCACATATCAGAATTTATGGTTGTTGCAACGAGATTTAGTGTTGCACACTACGTAGTGAGGATTACGGTAATATCCTGCATATGGTGATTATCTATGTAAATTGGCTTATCCCCCGATGTTGAGCACCCACTCATACCCACCCTTGAGGTCATGGGCGTACCCATACCCACCCATGCCCATTGGGAATGGGTGGGTACGTGGGTGAGTGTGGGTATGGGTACTCAATACAGGGCTCTGGTTAGGCGCTTTGGCTACCAACTAAGAGGTATTGAGTTTGAATCTTGCATATGTAATGTGCGTGTGATGAGTATGCTTTAATTGGCCTAAATGTTCTAAAAAAGGAGAAAATGACATGAAAAAAAAAAATTCTGAACAGCTTTAAGAGAAAATGCATGCAACGTTGAGAAAAAAAATCTGACCAAAACGAACATAAGAAAATTCAAGCCGAGCCATAATAAGCCCGAGAAGCATAGCAATGTGGATTAGAGAAAAATTATGGGTGAAGCTCAAGGAGTGAGGAATCATACAACAGATGCAGATGTTGTCAAATCTCCAGACTAAGGAACAAGATAGTTATCCATGTGCGTGTGATGAGTATGCTTTAATTTAGATTCTTTGATCTTAACGTGCTACTTGATATAAGAGCCATAGAATTGAGCATGTAAAATTTCTGAAGTATACTGAGATGGTGGTGGCTTGGGCTATGATGCAAAAATTGCATAAGAGAAGCCTCAAAAAGATAAAAAATTTCCATTAGGAAGCAATATTCTAGGAAGCTAAGAGCATTGAAAGAAAATGTAATTGTTAATTTCTAACCCATCCTAACAAATTAAGAACAAGAAACTTCATAGTATTCAAACTCCTTTGCAAGTTGCCACCTATGTAATCTTTTCATGTTTATATAAGGAACATCAATGAGAAACAGTTGAACCATACAAAGTTGTACCACAAAATAATAGGAGAATTGAGAAAGAGAGAGTTAATAGCATTAGATCATACTACAACACAATTTTCCATTCTATAAGAATTTATCAAAACCATCCACAATAATCATGTGCATAATTTTTTCATACATATCATAAAAGTATTAGGCATCACAAATATGCTAGGAATCCTTTATAACCATATTAAAAAGTGCATTGTAAGGAAGGTTAAAGATTGTAATCAATATCTCCCAACAAGTATCCATCATCCATGGGTCATAAAGCAATAAATTTTTATTCCCTAGCTCCCAAATCGAATGAGTCAAGTGACGCTTCAGGTGAGAGGCAACGAGCTTTTATTTTTTTCAAAATTGGGTGACCATATCATCGGTAGATATCTAGATATAAATATAGTAATTATTCACCACATATAATATGTAATAGCTTGTTGTTTAAGAAATTTCTAAAGTTTTCTCATTTTAAATGAATAATTGAGTTAGCAGGTAGAATAAATTTGAAGCTTTTATTTTCTTTTGAGTTTCATTAAAAGGATCTAAGACAATATCTACAGTTTATTATGAACTCCATTATCATAGAAATATTTATTAATAAGAGTACTATTCTTCTTAATTTTTAGTTTAGGAATACATACGAACCTAAATTAAGAGAGAGAACCATTTAAGGAGCTCTTGGCTTGTTGCAACCTTCAAATAAAAGATAAAAGGTTATGTTTCCATCCCACAATCCAAGCATTAAATCTATCAACATGGGTTTGGCATTTTTTAATCATAGGTTTATTGTTGCAAAGGAGAATATCTAAGTATATAAAGTGGAGGAAGAAAATGTTTAAGTATGAAAATAAAAATATTGATAAGAGTTGATGTCAGAACAAAAGTTTAAAGAAATTTATAATAGATTTTGCCAAATTTTTTTTGGAAGAAAATGATTAAAATTTTCAATTTATTAATAGCACAAAAAAGCTTTCAATAGAATGAGGGTTTATTACTTCACTGAAAAATAAGGAGAGTGTCAAGAAAACAATAAATAACCTTCATGAAAAATTAGTTTAAAATTGTGACCATAACAACAATAATCAATGATGCTAGCTACGAAGCTTATGCATGATAATAATTAAGAGGTAGAGTGAGGGACAATAACTTTGCCTCATTCTATTAGATGAACTGAAATAGTCACAAAGATTTTCATTAATAATATCTACAAAAAAAAGGTAACTTAGAAATACATGCATCAAGCCAATTAATAAATATAAAGAGAAATCCATTGGCAGAAACTCTAGGAAATAAAGGCTTATTGTTCAAACATTTAAAATATTTTTTAATATTAACTTTGCAAAAAAAATTTTTTTGCTTGATATCCAATTGAAAGTTTTAAGAAATTTAAAAGTTACAATAATATTTTCTGATTTGTCATGACCTTCCATAAAAGAAGTGTGAGCTAAGTTAATAATCTTTGGAAAAATTATTGTTAGTCTTTTAGTAATTAACATAACAATTACCTTATGAAATGTGTTTCATAATGTAATAGGTCTATAATCAGACCATTTATTAGCATTAAGCTTTTTTTGAAATTATTATAATTTTTTGTGTTTAATGAAAGATAGGATTGAAGCATGTGTTATTAAAAAAAAAAAAACTTTAAATCCTAAATAAATTGATGAACAATAATCTCCCATGAATCCTTAATAAAATTTGGATTGCAATCAAACAAATCAAAGACTTTATCAATTCATATAACAAATATAGGAACTTCAATTTCATTGTCTAAGACATAGTTAGCAAGAATTTGTTGATAAAAAAATGAAAATAATAGCATTAGAATGGGGTCAAAATAATTGGACATGGGAACGTGTAGCCATAGTTGTATTAATATAGTCCTAATGATTATATAGAGATGAAAAGCAATTAACAATCTCAATAACTAGCATTCAATTAGGGCTTTTTTACAAGCATGATATGATCTAAACCCAAAAGCATATTGATAGAACCTCCACATCAAGAATTAGTAACATTGTATCATTACATGTCCCATGAAGTACACTTGCTTCATTTCACATGATATTGTCCACATGATTCAAATTCTCTTAGCTGGTAGCTAGTTTAAAGCAGCATAGGTTGTTTAGTGAATTTCATGATCTAGATAAAATTTTAAGACAAGTTTAAGGAGTTTGATTCTTATGGTTGAATAGTCCATATTCTTCTCCTTCTATAGACAATCTTTCATATTTTGAGCGGGATAAGACTTATGCCTCCATTATCTTCTATTAGATATAGTCATATAATTTCAGGTCAATTTCTTTCTTTGGATTCAAGTCTATAAAATTGTTTTACATGATACAATTCATGATTGTTGACAAGGGATCGATTTTGTCTAGATTGAGTGGGCTACTTTTATGATTATGTATGTTTAGAGTTTAACAACTTGGAATGATGAACCTATGAAATCTGGACTAGGTTATGTCATTTATTTCTAAATATTCCTTCAATAACCTTGATTCCATTTGAGCCTATCCATTCATTTGATATATTACTTTATTATCATATAGTAAACCATTATTTATTATAAGGCATCCACATATTTGGATATAATGATTCATCCTCTACCAAGCGGCTTGGTTTAGTTATCAAGCATGAGTTTTCCCTTACTAAAATGATGATATTATTCTCTGATGAATTTTATTACATGAGTTTGAAACACATATAAGAATTTTTATCGAGAGTATTCTTAATAACCCCCCAAGATGTAATTAACCAATTCAAACCATATTTCTTTGTGAGTTCTTATATACTTGATACAATATTAAATTTTACATTTGGTTATTTATAAAATTCAAACATATTTGATTTAATGATCAATCTCTTATATTCTAGTTCTTTACATGATTAGTTGCGAGGTTTGTTCTAAAGGCTATTGATATGTTGCTAAAAGACTGTTTGAATGCAAACAATATATGTAATGTATGCAAGCCTAAATATCTACATCATTTACTTGGTTTCTCTTGTATTATGGCGTAAATTAAACTCTTGATAATTGCTGGTAGCTATGCTACCTTTTTAAACCTTATTTGCAACAAATTCTTGAAGACTACAAACATGGTCAATTCATGGATAAAACAACATATTATCTGATTTGTATATTCCTTGTGTATTATATTTGAAGGGAAAATGAATCAAAGATTTCACTCTAGAGAGGCCTTAAGCATTCATATTGTCTAAGCATCATGTGAGGGAAAAAAATAATAACTTGAAGAGAAGTGAGAGTTGCTTTAATGAAATTTATGCAAGGCTCAATACTTGCATGTGTTAAAACAAGCTACATACTCCTTTTATCTAAGATTGTTATACTTTTGTTTATGCATTAATGTTGGCTGCCTGATATTCTCTTGATTGATTATGCCTTACAAGTATTCAAGTTGGCTCTTATTCTGCTCGACTTTGCTCAGGATTTTCTTATTTCAATCTTTGACTAGCTCCGGTTGTTAGATAAAATTATTTATGTTTTGTTTTGATACTCTAAGCAACTTCAAGTTCTATGTTTAGGCATATGACAACAGTGACGATCTGTTGCTCAGCAGCTCACCAACAACGTGAATGGTGCTTGTTTGGTATTTTGTTGTCCACCAGCTTTTTGAGAAATTATTACGTACAGAGTCCGAATGTATGCACAATGTGTATAAGTTGTACATATGATGTGTCCACATGATTTGTACACATTAGAGCCCGGACGTGAGCTATGTCCAAACTCCGCACGTAATACTTTTGCCGAGCTACTGAATGGAGGAATGATGTTTTATCATGCCAAAGCCTTGCCCATTTTTCACTTCATATTTTCTGTACGAGCATATATGACTTGAAAAAAACTGATTGGCTCGAGCTCTTTTAACTCTTAATATTAGAAGAAAAAAAGAAGAAAAAAATGATGGAAAGTCGGGTCCAGTGAAGGAGAAGGGAGCGGACCGGCTGGTCCACATTCAGTCCCCAGCGCTTGTGATCGGGCCGGCAACTGACTGGAAACCTGGAACGGCAGCCGGTCCTCTGAAGCCACGTGACCCTTTGCAGGGTCGCTTTTGTGTTTGAAGGCGACGGGACACGGGTCGGGTCGGGTCGGAAACCTGCATCGGATTCGATAAAGATTTTGTCGTTTAGCACGGCCGAGGCTTCCGCGGGTCAGTGGAACCGATGAGGCATTCAATGCCATGCGCCGTCTCGGATCATGCCCGCTCCCTTTCCCGAGCACAAACGCACGCTATAGCGTCACAAGTGTGGCCGTTCCTGTAGCTCCAAAGACCGAATAGCTCGCTACATATACTGCTGCACAGGGGGATTCATGATCTTCAGGGTTCCTGCTGCCGCTGGTGTGACCATCACCATGCTGCTGCTGTACTACACATTACTGTTTAAGGTGGTGGGTAATAATGAGGAACCAAGCGGTAGTTTTCTTGGGTTTTACACCTTTGGCGTGACCCAAAGTGTATTAATGCGGTCGTTGAAATGCATGTTACTGTGGGTGTGGAATTCTGAACAGCTTTTATACGCCATTTCTGTGTACTTTTGTATTTACTTTCAAAAATCTATCTATAAGCCCATTTAAATTCATTAAGATAAATTTATATATATCATATACATAATATTCAAATTCAAAATCTCTGAATTAGTAGTCAAATCTCTCAACCAACAGATTAAGTTGAGCTACATCTACAGCTCATTTTGATCTATTGGTTGAAGATTTCGGCTTTTTTTAAGACGGCTTTCTTATTACTTTCTAAAACAGCTTTCTAATATAAATTTTTAAAATTTGTACTTAAAAGTTGCTTTAAGAAGCAGTAAGAAAGTCATTCTAAAATGCTTTGTTTGGAACAACTTCTTTGCTGGTTTCTAAAACGACTTTCTAGTCAAGTAGAAATTTTTGTTCTAAAAAATAGTTTTATAAAGTAGAAAAAAAAACAGTCCCAAATGAATCCTTAGACTACCAATTAAAAAAATTTTAAGTTTGAATTTTAAATATGTGATGCGTGTATGAATTTGTCTTAATTGATTTAAATTTCCAAAAAAAAAAAAAAATTGTGTACGTAATTTGACACCCCCTGCCAACACATAGACATAAGCTACTGTAGTTGAATGAGTACAAATTTATACAGAATGAATGGAATACACTTCATATATGAGAGAGTCAGTATGAATGTCTTTTGTTCCATGTAAGGAGTTGCAGATAATCAAACCGAGCAATAATGGTGGAATACAGGAAATAGAACGCAATAAATAGGGTGAAATCCTTGTAAAATTAGGAGGGAATTTGACGTGAAGCTGGTGCTTATTTACTCTTCTCACTTGATTTTTTGATTTCTTTGGGAGATAATTATTTCCCTCTTTAGGCCAATATTTGGACTGTTTTATGGTTTGATTAATTTTGGCTTGCTCGAAAAAATATTAGCTCCAAAATGCCTGATAACGTGGTGTGTAGATGCCAATTAGAGACTTGGAAGTATTATAGATTTTGGTATATTAGTGTTTCTTTGCATCAAGCTTGAAGAAAATATTTACATTGACTATATTTATCCTGCACAAACTAATATATTAATTTAATAGATTTGTAACATAATATTTATAAAATAATATAGAATTACACAAACTAAAATATAGTTTTCACTTCACATGAAAAGTGTGAGCTCACATAAAATTATTTCTTGATAGATAATACCATTATCTAATAAACATCCACACACGTATTCTTCAAATTATGGGACATATCAAGCATTTATTACATTTTAATAGAGAGATTAAACATAGCCTTTAGCATTTCTAGTCATTGGATTATGATTATTCTTATACTTTTAAGCTAATAATACATATGTCTGTGCTAGTTTGGATACTATGGGTGGTCATCAGATAAGACAATATTATTGACATCCTTCACAATGCACTGTATTTGGCTAGAATCATATTGGTTCTCTTAGTCAATGAATTTTGTTCACTATAGGTTGACATCCCCTTATTACATTTGGTGACATTTCTTGACACTCACTAACATCTTCTTTGTACCTTCCCTAACTTATTATATATCCACTCATTCATATAGTTGGGTGCATGGCCACTGACTTCTCATTTTCCTTAGAGAGCTTGGAGATAATATCATGCAAAATTTACATATTTTAATGATTGTGGTCTCAAGGTTGTTGTCTTCTCAGAAACATCATGTCAAAATTATGTAACCTTAAATTTATTTCTCTATCTCATATATTCCCTCTTCTATAAGGTATATGAGATTAGAAATAAAAAAAGGCTGAAGATTTACCTAATTTGATAGCATAATAATTGAAGGTCATACTCGCCAATCTTCTCTCCTAAAAGGCCTCTTATCCTTGCACAATGTTTGTGTTGGCATGTGAATGTGGAGAAGCGGTGGGGGGTGTGAGACTGGTGTTGTAGATAAGGTTATTATCATCCCCACACTATATAAAACAACCATCTTTAAATATCTTGGGTCAGAGGTTTGGGTGTTTACATCAATTTTGATCTAGTTATTTTCTCCATATATTTTGTTTAGAGATAATCACCTAGGTACAAAACACACCTAATTAATCTAAACAGTTCCAAGTTCCCTTTAAATACGTAGCAATTACACCTAGTATAGTAGGAGAGATCCAAGTCCAAATTATGCTTCATCAACTTTGGATACAAGAAAATTTTCAATTATATGATTACAAATAATAATTTGATTATATTTTAATTATAACATCAAATTTAAATATTACAACCAAACACTAACATAAATTGAGTTTAAATAAATTGTTTGGATAAAACCTAATATAGGCTAACCCAATCACCCTAAATCATGAAAAATATTTTGATTAAGTTTAGTACAATTGAACTAAGCTTGATTGACACATTATGTTACAACATACATATAAAGAAATGAGAACATAAACAGAACATAGCTAGAGAATCTAATAATTAAGCACAGATGAATCTAGGAAAGAGAAGATTAGAAGAGGATTAAAACCATAAGGGAACAAAACAGGAATGAACAGAATAAAATGAAATATTATATATCAACAACAGTGAACTAATTACTCCTTGACCCAAAGATAACCAACCAAAATTAACAAATTCATCGGCCAAAAGGATGACAAAATAACTAGAAAAATTATAACCACACCCAAAAAGGGAGATAGTAAGCAAAACATGAGCACCAAGAAAACTAATATAAAAGAAATGGGGAAAGTAATACATAATAAAGAATAACAAGCCTATTACCCATTCATGATATACTAGAAACCCAATTTATCAAGTTCAATTAGCCCTTTCAAATGGTGAAGTTGAGAAAAATTGTAAAATATTTTGGTGGAATTAAGTATATCCAATACATTTCTTCATTAGAAAAAATCATCATAAGTATTTCCTTCTCTCCAAATATGAGTGTTAATATAATCAAAATTATTTAAGAGAGAAAAATTTCTTGTAGAGGTAAAAAAGATTAGCATTGTTGTCATTTTTGGAATTAATGAGATTGATTGACATTAAAGAATCAAATTCAATCCAAATATTCAAAAGAATATGATCCAAACATAACTTAAGATCAATATATAAAGCCATAGTTTCAGCAAAAATAACCTTATTAATAGAAATAGAAGACGCAAAAGCAAACACCAAAGTGCCTTGATGATCTCTCACAATACCACCACAATTGGAACCTAAATTAGATATTAAGCCATCAATATTAAGTTTAAATTGGGCTAAAGAAGGCTTCCACCAATAACAAATTCTAAACTATGTTCTCCTATTGCCACATGCAAAAGAGACATGAAAGAAGGAGGACTAATCCTTATTACCCATAAAATGCTTAAGAATAAGTTATTTAGCAATAATAAGTTGATAAATTTTATTCTTAATACTAATTATAATCCTATCAGGGCTCATCTTGATACCATGGCACTAGCAGTTGTTTCTTTCTATCCAAATAAGACAAAAAACTAACTTAGGAACCATGGTTAAATATGACCAACATATTTAAGATGAATTCATTGATTAACAAGGGATGAGCAAGAAGCATTAATATAGCTCATGATTAATCCTAGAACATTATTCAGAACAAAT
Organism: Dendrobium catenatum; assembly: GCF_001605985.2. Taxonomy (NCBI): domain Eukaryota; kingdom Viridiplantae; phylum Streptophyta; class Magnoliopsida; order Asparagales; family Orchidaceae; genus Dendrobium; species Dendrobium catenatum. Next base: position 589,993 of record NW_021319930.1, read on the forward strand.
ATTAATATCAATAGGAACTTCCAAAAAATATGTTGAACAATCTCAAACTTAGAGCAACATTGGCAGTTAGAAGTAATGTAGATACATTTAATTTCCTCTTAAGATTGTCATCCACAGGGATTAAACCTTGCAAAAGTCTAAAAAAAGTAGAAATATTAATGATGGGAAAATACAATTTTAGATTTTGTCAAATATAGAGCTATAAAGAGATTTATTTATGAAGAAATTTCAAATAACATTCATGCTAAAATCCTCATTAGCAGTCTCACAACTCAAATTCTTAACTATCGAGATATTGTCCATTTAGACCTAAGAGTCTCATAGTTTTATCCTGTTGGTGTAACTTTTCAGTAGGTCACCCATACCTGAATTACTCTGGGATAAGGACACTTAATCATGGAGTTTCTTAATTAAATTCTAATCATTACAAAAAAGGAATCTCTATAATAACCCGTATGTTGACTCTGCCAAATTTTTTTCAGAGTTAATATAATTCCAAATCATAAACCATCTATGTCATAGCATTGATATTATAGTATTTTAATTACATGGTTTTTTCATAAATTTTTGGCACTGGTTAAAATCATTAAGAAATTGATACATGTTAATACAATGTGGATTTCATGACTGATAAGTGTTTGTTTAATAAACTGATTTCTTTAATATTTTTTAAATAAAATAATTAATTTTATGAATATTTTTCTATAATTTTTGAATCCAAAAAAAAA